>NW_027468564.1:25815719-25868219 GCF_046254945.1 Alosa pseudoharengus | reverse complement strand
AAAGGTGCGTTGGATTAAGTTCCAGGACAAGGGGACATCAAAGCAGAAAGTTGACTTACCCAGCTCGGTGCGAGCATTGGGAACTGTCAATAAGAAATAACTGCTGGAGCGGGTCTGATAAGCACTTGAGTGGCAATTTAATAATAAGGAGATGTAGGACGGGAGTTAACCTATGATGGCTTTATAAATAAACTGAATCCAGTGTTTAAAGCGTCTCTCAGTAAGCGAGGGCCAGCCAATTGTGGCTTACAACGTGCAGTGGTGGGTGTTGTAAGAAGCACTTGTGGCAAACCTGATACGGACTCAATAATCCTTTTCCGACAGGATAGGGGAAGGGAAGATTTGTGCCGATAGATAAACCCAATCTTTTGTCTCAGCTGCTTTGCAAGGCAGTCAATGTGAAAAGAGAAGTTTCTCGTCTATCCAGATGCCCAGGTATTTGTACACAGGAACCTGTTCGATGTTACTACCACTTAAGGTTTTCAGGTGGAGAACGCTGGGGTCTATGCCTTTTCCTCTGGAAAAAAGCATGAATTTAGTTTTGTTGGGATTCAAGACTAGTTTGAGGCTAAAAAGAGACTCTTGCAAGGCATTAAAAGCCAGTTGCAGGCTATCAATTGCTAAATTGATAGTATCTGCTGTACAATACAGGATTGTATCATCGGCATAAAGATGGACATTACAGTTGTTAAGAGAAGAGGCTATGTCATTAATGAAAATAGTAAATAGGACAGGCCCTAAAACAGAACCTTGAGGAACACCTTTTGTAAGAGGCAAGAAGTCAGACTTAGCACACACAGGTACAGTATGCAGTGGCTCTTCAAAACGACGTAAAGATTATGTGCAATAATAATAAGCTTTATTTGTATAGTTGTGCAATAAACGGACACTTCGAATAGCCCAGGCTACTTTGGGCTGTCTTTAGACTTTGAATAAGCAAACGACAATTCCAACTGCAAGGTCCTACTGTAAATTGAAATGAGCAATAATGGTCCCGAATTAAAGAACGTCTCAGAATGCCACACATGCAAAGCATAACCAGCGACAAGCAACGAGTGGCAGACAGAGTGTGATGTCACTTATAGGCCACCAGAGACTGTTTTTGAGTCACACCGTTGCAAATTTCAGATGATGATGAAGCATCATTCCACAAAATGGTTTGTTTTCTCTATCATCAAGTTATTCAATAGGCTAAGCATATAGCCTTGACTCAAAACAGCTGTTAGGATTATGCCATTTTGATTTGTAAAAAATGTCACATGCAGCCATGCTTAAATTCTGCTCACTTCACATTTATTATATTATTTTATTATCTGTATTCATTATTGAAAGGTTACCTGGAATTGTGTTTTTCCCCTATCATCCTATTTTTAAAGCAGGCCTACCTGCAGGCATGTAATTGTGCTGCAGGAATAGCATGTTTGAACGGGCACTGCACTAGTACCTGTAAATTGTAATTATGTCAAATTTACCAAAAAATGATAAGACTACCTTTGCACCTTTGGGTTCTCTGTATCCTTCCTTTCTCTCTGGTCTCTCTTGCTCTGTCATGTTCTCCCTGTTTTGTCATGAACTCTCTTCCTCTCTGTCTGTCTCTATGTATCTTCCATGCAAGGTGCCACAGAAGTTTACCGCCTTCTCTCGCGGTGGCAAGAATGAGGATACGGAACTATTTTGGAGTGTGCACTGCATCCTCGACGAGCTCACACCCCAGACCTTTGAGCCACTCATGAGACAAGTATCGAGGATGCCAATCAACTCAGAGGTCCGTCTCAAAGGCCTGATTGATCTGGTGTATGAAAGGGCTCTGTCTGTGCCCAAGCTCAGTGCCAACTATGCCCAAATGTGCCGCTGCTTTGCAGGGGTGAGTCTGTGTGCCTGTGTGTGTGTGTGTGGTTGTGCACATGCGTGTGTGTGTGAATGACGTGACATGCACATTGTCAGGTGATGCAACCAGGTAAAGTACTAATTTAAACCAAACAGACATGTAGATTAAAGTAAACAAATGGTTGAAAAATTATTATTCTATTAAACAATATACTTTTTAATTTGTATAGTTTATTCACATTTTAATAAAGTATTACATAAAGTAAACCATAAAGTATTCATAAGTTACTTTTAATACCAAGGTCAACAAATTAATAATGTTAAGCACTGTACACTCTTGGGTATACTTACAAAAAAAAAACACTTAGAAAAAAAGAAACTTGGTTGTGCCATATTTTTGGGGTGGTGAAATTGCAATTACGGTCTAAAAAGGCTAAATATGTATTAAAACACCTGTAAATCTTGCTCAGCCATTATGATTTGTTTAAACACAGTCTTCCAACTTCAGAAAAAAACATGTCCATTTTTAAATTATATTTAAAAAAACACATTTTTAAAAGCTTTATTTGTCAATGACCTCTCTACCAAAACACTTCAGGTTAAAGTGCCTAAGGATGATAACTGGCGAGAGACTCTGAATTTCCGGAAACTTCTGTTGAACCGCTGTCAGAAGGAGTTTGAGGATGATGAGACAGAGAAGCAGAATGAGATGGGCAATGATTATGAGGTATGTGGTATTTTTTGCCTCAGTACCATTTGTTTACCTCATTTCCCACCTTCCGACTTCACCTCTTCTCTTGTGTTATTGTGAACAGGAAGAGGCAAGGGCCACGGCCCTACGCAGGTCATTAGGCAACGTCAAGTTCATTGGCGAGCTTTTCAAGATTAAAATGCTGACTGAACCAATCATTCATGACTGCATCATCAAGCTATTCAATAGCTCTCAAGAGGAGTGCTTATGTGTTTTGCTCTTAACTGTTGGCAAGGAAATAGACTTTGAGGAAGCCAAGGTCAGTCTGTGCATGTGTGCATGTGTCTGCGTGTGTATGCATGTGCGTGTGTGTATGTGTGTGTGCGTGTGCGTGTGTGTGTGTGTCCACCTATCTGTGTTATGTGGGCACAATGTATCATCCTTTCAGGGTTCCTTTATAAAAGAGATAAGACGGTAGCCCTGCATCAGTTCTCAAAAGTTGCTCATTGCGCTGCAAACAGTACGCATGTTAAAGCCTACATTGACAGAACACCTCCAGAGAACCAGTGAATGGGCCCTAAGAACTCTGCAACCTATCAGCACTTCCCTGATTGGTTGATGCAAATGAGTTCAAGAAAAATTACAGATAGATAAACTAACAAAATCACACCAAAAACAGCCTAACCTCAATAATAAAAGCTTGAAAGTTAATAGGCACATCTGCGGGTGCAGGGGATTTTTTTATATGATGGGGAAAATAAGTTATAATATCACAGTCAGTTGTAATCAACAATATCAGTTATAATGTACACATTTAGGCAGCAAGGTCAATTTTATGATCCACTGATAGTTAGACAAAGCAAATGAAAATGAAAATGTCTGTACATGTCGATAAGTGTGCGAGCCCTCGCTCGGTCTGAAGCTCTTTTTCTTTTCTTTGCATCTTCTGTCGAGGGTTTTCGCTGCTTCTTCGCTGGCTCTGCCATTATACACACGTTTGCAACAATCGATAGCGCTTCGTTAGTCTGCCTCTGTGCTGGGGATGCAGGATGTAAACTCATCCTGCTTCTCACGATGTCTGAGACTTTGTGAGACTGAAGGTCGGCGGGTCGGATCACAAACTTGCAAGCGGGATATTCTTCCTACAGGCAGTAAGGGCGGGAGAGAGAGTCTTCATTCGCCCTGTAATGAGTCATTTAACCATATACCGACTTACGAAGATGATTAATTAACACAAAAATGTTGCCTGGTGTCCCTTTAAATCTACCCTGTTGTAGGAGTAGAAATAAACCAGGACTTGTCAGTCACATTTAAAGGGGCAGCTGTGGCCTACTGGTTAGCGCTTCGGACTTGTAACCAGAGGGTTGCCGGTTCGAACCCCGACCAGTAGGTACGGCTGAAGTGCCCTTGAGCAAGGCACCTAACCCCTCACTGCTCCCCGAGCACCACTGTTGTTGCAGGCAGCTCACTGCGCTGGGATTAGTGTGTGCTTCACCTCACTGAGTTTGTTTCACTAATTCACGGATAGGGATAAATGCAGAGACCAAATTTCCCTCACGGGATCAAAAGAGTATATATAGTTATACTTATACTTATACATTGACAATGCAAATGAACTCTACCCTATTGTAGTAGTAGAAATAAACCAGGCATTTGTAACATTTGTATCTATAAATGCATATTTTCCACCACAGCCCTAATAGCGGTTTGTGTCTTTTCCCTGCAGCCTCGTATGGAACAGTATTTCGACCAGATGAAGAAGATCATACAAGAGAAGAAAACCTCTGTTAATACTCAGTGCATGCTGCAAGGTGTAGTGGACCTGAGAGAGGTAGAAATACACACACACTTAACTTCATGAACAGTTAAGCCACAAATGATATGCTAAATGATAAATACATAAAATTAATAAATAACTAGATGTACCGCAGAGCGGTACAAAATATGACCGTCGCCCAGTCCAGCACATTTTTTCCACAAAAAGAAATCACGCTGAAAGGCCTATATGATTCTAACTGTCTCACTAAATTGCATTATCCACACTCAATTCTCACTGGTATCTGCTAGACACCAAGTACCAAAACATGATTAGTTCATAGATTTCACATGTAAAATTCATTTTATACAACCCCACCTCCATCTTGCCTGTTCATAATTCTGAGAAATTCTTGATTGTTTGTGTTATGTTTATGTTATGTGTGTGTGTGTGTGTGTGTGTGTGTGTGTGTGTGTGTGTGTGTGTGTGTGTGTGTGTGTGTGTGTGTGTGTGCTTGTGTGTGTGCTTGTGTGTGTGCTTGTGTGTGTGCCTGCGTATGTGCCTGTGGATGCAAGCGTACATATGTCTACTGTGTGAGTATGTGTCATACGTATGATTACTGTGACTGTATGTGTGTGTGTGTGTGTATCTGTTTGTGCACATGTGTGCACATGAAATGGGTTAACATGACCCCTGGAGGCAAACATACGGAAAAAAATGGTCATCCTAGGCCCAACAGTTCTCAAGATATTCACAGAGAACTGTGTCTGCCCTACCCTCCTTTCGGGGGGTCCAGTCCAGCGGGGGGGGCTACAGATCAAAACAAAAAATGACGGTTCCATGCTATCCATGTGGGGGTACATGCCCACCAAGTTTTGTGTACCCCGGTCTTTCAGTGTCCCGAGAATCATTGACGGAAATTTGGACATGCGAAAAAGAAAAGAAAAAAAAAGAAAAAAAAAAATTCTGACTAAACCTATATGACCGCCGCTTCGCTGCACGGTGGTCATAATTAGGTATATATTAAATAGGGCTGAAACGATTCATCGAGTTACTTGATTAACTTTATTACAAAAATTGCTCAAGGCAAAAACCTCGCCTCGAAGCCTCGTTAAATTCCTATGACGCGCAGGGATCTGATTGTTCTACACGGACCCTTGTTTAGGAAGCACACCACTAGCGCATGATACACTCTGAATTTATTCTTATCTTATCTTATTGGGATCATTACATACCGGTACTCAAAAAGGAAGAGAACAAGCATCTGAACCGAAAACATCCACTCCATGCTGTTTCACCAAGCGTCACTGAAACAATCAATAAAGGATCAATAAAGTATCTATCAATCTATCTGTATATGTAGCCTGTACATTGATGTTCGCTGATTATAATCGCATACTGTATTTGTAGCGATATCGTGATACGGTTTGACTAGATGTTTATTCTAACTTTTATTTGATGTTTTTAAGTAGTAAACTTATTCACGTTCAATTGCAAGAGAGTATGCCTAAAAAAAGAACCCCATACACACATACATGCACTCTCATCTTGTCTCGCTCACTCTCCCTCACGCATCGCACGCGTGCACACACACACACACACACACACACACACACACACACACACAGGTTGCTAGGTTACCATAGCAAATAGGCTCACCCCAGAAATTATTATTATGACCGCCGCGCAGCGAAGCGGAGGTCATATAGGTTTAGTCAGATTTTTTTTTTTTTTTTTTTTTTTCGCATGTCCAAATTTCTGTCAAGGATTCCCGGGACACTGAAAGACCGGGGTACATGAAACTTGGTGGGCATGTAACCCCATATGGATAGCATGGAACCATCGTTTTTCGTTTTGATCTGTAGCCCCCCCGCTGGACTGGACCCCCCGAAAGGAGGGTAGGGCAGACACAGTTTTCTGTGAATATCTCGAGAACCGTAGGGTTTAGGAGGACCATTTTTTTTTTGTATGTTGATCTCAAGGGGGAATGTCAACCCATTCCATAACCACTCATTTCATGTATAGCGCCACCTAGTTAAACACAAACAAGTAAAAATGAGGTGTTGTAATCGCAGGTATCTGTGACCTAACATAGTCAAAACTGCACGAAATTGGAAGTGTAGGATCATTATGACACCCTCTGAATGCACGCCAAGTTTCGTGGAATTCCGTTCATGGGGGGCCACACAATAAATTAATTTATGTTACTATACACCAACTGGCCTGTAGGTGGCCGGAGACAGTTTTCTGTGAATATCTAGAGAACCGTAGGGCCTAGGAGAACCACCTTTTTTTGTATGTTGGTCTGAAGGGGCCATGTCAACCCACCCCATTATCACTTATTTCATGTTCACGCCACCTAGTTAAAAATGAAAAAGCAAAAAATTAGGTGTTTTCATCACAATATCTCTGGCTGACATGGTCAAAACTGCACGAAATTGAAAGTGTAAGATCATTATGACACCCTCTGAATGTATGCCAAGTTTCGTGAACTTGCGTTCATGGGGGGCCTTACAATAAAATAATTTATGTGTACATTTAGTGACCGTACACCAACAGAGTTTTCTGTGAATATCTTGAGAACCGTAGTGGGCCTAGGATGACCAATTTTTTCCATATGTTTGCCTCCAGGGGTCATGTTAACCCATTCCATATGCACACATGTGCATAAACAGATACACACGCACACACATACATTCACAGTAATCATACGTATGACACATACTCACACAGTAGACATATGTATGCATGCATGCACATGCACAAACACAGGCACATACGCAGGCACACACACAAGCACACACACACACACACACACACACACACACACACACAAACATAAACATGTACACGCACACATGCACACAATTCAAGAATTTCTCAGAATTATGAACAGGCAAGATGGGGGTGGCGTTGTATAAAATGAATTTTACATGTGAAATCTATGAACTAATCATGTTTTGGTACTTGTTGTCTAGCAGATACCAGTGAGAATTGAGTGTGGATAATGCAATTTAGTGAGACAGTTAGAATCATATATGCCTTTCAGCGTTATTTATTTTTGTGGAAACAATGTGCTGGACTGGGCGGCGGTCATATTTTGTACCGCTCTGCGGTACATCTAGTTTTTTAGTAGCCTAATGGTAAAATAATTTGTTAGTAGCCTAATGGTAGGCTATTTTTTAGTAGCCTAATGGTAAAAATATTTATTAGTAGCCTAATAGTAAATGCTGCAGGTGTAGAAATCTACATAAAACAGATATTTACATTGATGTCAGGGCTAGATTACAGCATGAAACTTGTTGTGCATATTAATACATTAAATTGCTTTCCCTCTTCGTCTCCCTCTCAGGACTTCACAACATAGTATAGACAGCTTTGTTCGCCCAGCTCAGTCATGCACAAGAGGCTGCAATTTTACAGAGATCATTTTGAACATTGTTTAATTGTTGGCACTGGCACTTATAAACACTATATGGTTAAATTGCAATAAATGGGCTTAGTTTTGGAGCCAAATCTTGAAGTTAGAATAAATACCTCTGTACCAATTGCTTGATCATTTTGCAGCCACATCATTTTCGTTATGCATTATTTGTTTTGGTTGTTTAAAAATGCAAAAAAAAAATGTATATATATCCGATTAATCGATCGATTAAGTAATAAGATAAATAATAAAATTACAGTAATATGAAACTATGTTTCTGTGTGTGTGTGTGTGTGTGTGTGTGTACATGGTTGCATATCACATATCTCCTATTTCTCTTGTTTCTTCTCTTCAGAGGCATTGGGTTCCAAAGCATACCGATCTCAGCCTGGACAACATTATTGATCAGATCTGTCAGGAGAAGGTAGAAAAGCTTCCATCTTGTACTGGGGTTTTAGGCATTACGTAAAATGGGGTGAGAAGGGGGCTAAACACTCATGCTACTTAAAGGGATATTCCACCATTTGGGGAATTACACTCATTTTCCACCTCCCCTTGAGTTAAACAATTTATTTTTACCTTTCTCCAGTTCATCCAGCCGTTCTCTGAGTCTGGTGATACCACTTCCTACAGTCGGCCTACAGCGAATTTTCAAACCTTTACCAAAACACATTTTTATTCAAACATCAAGTCTGCCTCAAAATACAACAGAGAAATCATGAACTCAAAATGTCATTGTGGGAAAAAAAAACCAAAAACAATGACTGCGTAACAGTGCAAATCAGACCTTTCAGAATAAGGATAATAGCCAAACGCTAATAACAAGCCTTGCCAAAATGATGGGTCATTAAGTAAGAATACAAAATAATTGTTAGATTAAGTAGATTGTGTTAAAACGACATGGACATTAGGCCGAACTTCCGACGTATTTTTTTTTTTTTGCACACACGCTGGCTCTGCCTGCTGCGCTGCCTGCACATTCAATGTCCTCGGCTTCGCGAAATCAGTGCATATTCGCGCCTAATTAGGACGTCAAAAAGAAACAAAGTAGCCGGGCTGCATCCAGACACTTAGCTGCCGTCGGGGGCTGCATGCAGTCGACTCAACCTCTCTATGGACAGATTTTAATGTTTATCAGAAAATAACTACTCAGTATTCTGATTGAGTATAATTTTCGGGACAATTAGGGCAGGATTCGGGATTCGGGACAACTGCTTGGATATCGGGACTGTCCCGAATTTTTCGGGACGTCTGGTCACCCTAGCGCAGCAGCACAATGATATCATGCATCACCTGAAAATAGTCCCCGTAGGCTAACTTCCAGCAACAAGGTTGAGCTGCAGCAGACGAATTGGTTAGTGACTGGATTATTACGCCTGAGTGAGAGTATAGTTCCATGTTCCCTGCATAAGATCTGCAAATATTTTCTCCAAAACTGCGGTTTTCATACTCAGAAATCTGCAGTTTGACACTTGAAGTAGGCTAATGCAGTTTTTTTTTTTGTAAGGGTCTGGTTGTGCTATTAGCCTACTGGCTGACTGTTCTTCACCTGTGTGTCTGTAGTAGGCTACTTGCCAAAGACATGGGCTATGAACTGGCTCCCCTGATTCTCTTATTATTTCAATATTTTTTTCAAACGTAGACTATTTTAAACAATCATTTTAATACTTCATATAGGCCTAATTTACAATGTGCATCTATTGTCCATGCAGCACAGCGAATCAAAGTTAATACTGTACATTAGGCTAGCCCTACTTTCCATTTTGCATAAGTTCAGTTGTAGGCTATAAAGCTTGACTGAAACATTGTAAAACAATTAGTTCTTTTAAAAATGTATGGGAAGAGTGAAATCAACTATTAGTTTCGACGGGTCCTTGCATGTTTCTGCTGAAAAACTGCTAGTTTCATCCCGAGCCGCACGTTATGAACGCATTTAAGATAGATAGATAGATAGATAGATAGATAGATACTTTATTGATCCCCAGGGGAAATTCAAGGAAACTTGAAGATGCTGCCATTTAAAAAAACAAAAAAGTAGCCAGTCGCCCGTATTCAAACAAACGGAATATGCGATTATATTTGCGAAGTACTGTGACTGGGAAAGGCTGGCAAGAAAACCGCAGACAGATCAGGGGATTCACTTCCCTGTTAGGTAGGCCTATGCTAGACCAGCAACACGCGCTGGAGAGACGCATATTGACATCAAACCATGGAACGAACGCAAGTTTACCCGACTGCTGTTCCCACTGTCATTCTCGTGGCGTTTCTTCCGTTTTTCATGCCCTGAATGGTAATTCGGTGTCATGTTCATCTTCTTAATTTATGAGGCACTGTCGCTATAACTGTATAGGGCCTACTAACTTGTCTGTCACTAGCTTGACTCAAGAGGAGACGGGGGAGGGGGCCTCATTAACTTGCGGGGCCCTACGCATCTATAGGGAGAACCGGCCCTGCATGTATGCATGTTTCAAGCTTGAGACAGATGTAACAAAGGTTTGTGTGCTTGTGTTTCAACAGAAAAAAAGTGCAACTGACAGTCCACAATCCATGCCTGATATGGAACTACCGGCCGACAGAGAAGAACGACATGAGAACACAGAAGAACTACATACAATCACAGAGGAACTACCCACAAACACAGAGGCCGACGCAGAAGAAGAAGAACTACAAGAGAACACAGAGGCACTACCCAAGAACACAGAGGCACTACCCAAGAACACAGAGGCACTACCCAAGAACATAGAGGCACTACAAGAGAACCCAGAGGAACTACAAGAAAATACAGACCAACTACACAAGAACACAGAGAGACTTCCCAAGAACGGAGAGGGACTTCCGAAGATTAGAGAGGACAACACACAGAAACTGCCCAAGAATACAGAGGAACTACCTAAGAATGCAGAGGACGACAAAGAGGAACTACCCAAGAATACAGAGGAGGGTGACACAGACAAACTACCCAAAAATACATGGGCTGGTAATGGTTAATATGACTCCTTTCCCATCTGACCATAGAGCCTCTGCTAGACCGGAAAAAATAAACCATTAGATTTACACTTACAATGTGTACATCGATTGCTCATAAATGAAATGTCTGAAATGAATGCAGCATTTAGTTTACAAAATTGATTCATGCTGTGATTATGCAATTTGAGCAACTAATTCCAATTAATTCAATTTACATGAAATATATGTACATTGCTGTGTTATACATGTTGAGGCATGTACTGATTGTAGTCATTCAATTAATTAATATGTGCATCAATGTTAATGGAAGATGATTTTGAGGTCAACGACTTTTAGATTAAACATTTTGAATAAGTTGTGCTGCAGTATTCAGGAGGATTCATTGTGTTTAGAAACGTGTGATATGGAACCAATGGTATCAGCTACTGCATAGACCTGCTCTGCATCTCACACAGACTGCCAGAAGGTGGAGCACTAGCTTCATTTAGAAAACATGCTTTATGCATTTACATTGTTATTACAGTAAGCATCCATGAATTAAATGTTATGTTCTAATATTTATTAGCTTTTGTTTGATTTTATGAAAACAGAAAAGCAAACAAAACATTCAAATAAACTTAAATGTGTTTTAAAGCTTTTTCATTTATTTATTTATTTTTTTTTAATGGGCGTAATGTATATATGTATTGTCTTTGCGGAAGTAATGATAAGTTGATTTGAATGCAATGCAAACACCACACATATCTAAAATGCCTGTAGAGAGCAAACTAAATGAAATATTACATTTCCTCTATTTCTATGGATATTTTTAGAGTGTATTTACATCTTAAGACCTTGAACAGTCAGGGGTATTCTGGTAGCAGGGGGTAGTGGGAGTATTCCTCCTGTTTCCTCCTATTTCTTCTGTATCAGGGATGGAAGGCTTGTGGGAATTATCAACCTTACACAACATTCACATGTTCTGTTCTAGTGGAGGTAAATTAACGATGCAAATCACTGCGCTGATGCAAATCACTGCGCTGATGCAAATCAGTGATGACAATCTTTTGATGGTCAAGAGACTGAGTGAGCCTCTCTACTACTCTACTATAATGATCTAGAAAAAGATCTGTAACCTGTTGATGAAAAATGAGCCTGTGCTTTTTCTTATTTATTCAGCACATTAAACTATTTGATATGTTCAATGAAAATAAAACCACATTATTCATTCCTGTCACCCTGCTGCTGTGTGAATCTTATCAAAGGTATAAGGATACCAAAGGCTTTCCATCTTTACCCTTTCCCCCTTAAAGCAAACCAATCAGAGAAATCATGAAAATACCTGCCTGGACTATGGTGAGGGCCATCTTTATTTAAACGGCAAAGGCACATGAGAATACTGCATACAGTCCTGGATACTGTAAAACACAAAGTCATGGCTGTTTGCAAAGACAACAAAAGCGCCACACTCTGCTCTTGGACTCATCAGGGTACTGTGGCAACTCCGCTCCCTGGGTCAAAGGTCAGGTCAGTCTGATGAGATGTGGGGTACAAGGAGACGTTGCCTGGCAGCAGCGAGGTCACCCGCACAGCAATGCTGTCCAGGCCTATCCTCAACTCACCATGAAGTTCCAAGTACAAATCAGATGACGCTGCTGCTGCAAATCAGTGATGACAGTCTTTTGACTGTCAAAACATTGATAAGCCGTAATTGATACGTAATTTCATTAACACACTGGATGAGGTGAGGACAGATTCCAGACTCCAGATTTCCACAAAAAGTAGCCTAGATTATTTCATGATATATTGCAACATTATTTGCGTTTTGTTTTAAAATTGAAATTTCCAAAGTTCATTTTGGGTATTTATAGCACCAGATGAAGGTCTGTTTTTCATGCTATTTAGCACACATGACCAATGGCTTCTGCTACAATATTGAATGGCTGTAACCCTATTACCTCAACCTATTCTTGCACTGATATAGTTTTTATATTACCTTGTCTACATTATACATTTACTCTCTTATTTGTCCATATTTATTCATGCTGGTCTCTAGACCTTATTCTTGCACTGTTGCACTGTTGTACTATGGACTACTTTTTGCACATTCACCATGACACACACTCTCTTAGAGCACCTTACCATGCACACAGAATTACAGGACTACTGTTGGACTACTTTATGCACCTTCACCATGACACTCACTCTCTTGAGCACCTCACCATGCACACAGAACTACAGGCCCAGTCCCGGCCCTGTCACTGCAAGCGCCTCATGCTTGATCATTCTTCAGCACGCTGTGGATTTTTTTGATTTTTTAATTTAATTTATATAGTATATTTAGTATTTAGTTTTTTAGTTTTCTTATCTTCTACTGTCTCTATTGTACAGTGGGGTTTTGTTATATATATATATTATATTTACTCTTTCTGCTGTAAGTGCATGTTGTGTGTGATGTCTGTATACTGAGACCTTGAATTTCCCCTTGGGGATTAATAAAGTATCTATCTATCTATCTATCTATCTAATTGCATGCGGAATGGACAGTGTGCAGGATCTCTTTTAAACTACTAAGGGGTATTTCACAAAACCTAGATAAGCGATTAAACTGGGATTTTTTGGTTATCCTGGATGAATTTAGCCTTGACTTGGTTTCACAAAAGAGATGGCACATAAATTACCATGGGGATTTATTCTCTGCACCTAGCCTGTGGGGTATGCTACGAAGCACGTTAGACATATCTAAGCTATGTAGACATATCGAGGTTTCACAAAGCCTTGACTCAGTCAGGGGTATACGTTAAGTGATACTACGATAGCAGTTATGTGATAGGCTATATTTGTCAAACTAAGCTTTCAGCTCAGATCTGTGCACGTTCTCGTGTTGGGATGACATTGGCTAATCGTAAAACGTGGAGACGCACAATATTAAAAAAACAATTACTTCCGCATTTATGAGCAATAGTGTAATCTACACTGCGGTCATTTTTAGTGTCTAGCCTATAACAACAAATACATCGATTGTCATCAGTGGGGTATAGGCCCACTACGAATCTCGAACACATGATAGGAGACCGAGGCAGAATTTTTGAAAGTATGAAGATGCAGGCCTCAGTATCTTTGAACTTATTCCCGTACTGAGAACACACGACTAGAATTGATGTCTTGGCAGTTGTAGCAAAATAATCATATTATGCAGCAACAGGGTATTTTTTCACATTGTGTCAAACTCATTGCCCAGACTCCAATGCTGGAGGATCTTTTTTGTGCGGTCTGTGACAGGCCAATCATATCAAGCAGTAGAACGCTGTTGTTTCTGTCACACTCATTTCCCAGACTTCAATGCTGGAGGGTCTTTATTGTGCGGTCTGTGACAGGCCAATCATATTAGACAGTAGCAGTGCAGCCTGTTCCAGGCCCAGGCAGCACAGACGGAGACGCAGATAAAGGAGGAGTTTGAGAAGCTCCACCAGTTCCTGAAGAGAGAGGAGGAGGCGCGGATAGCAGCCCTGAGGGAGGAGGAGAGGGATAAGACTGCCAACCTGGAGGAGAAGATGGAGGCCATAGAGAGGGTGATCTCCTCCCTCTCTGAAAGGATGAAGCCCATTGAGAAGTTGATGGAGACGGATGAGGTGTCCTTCCTACAGGTAGGCATGTCTGGGGATGGGAGAAATACTGTATCAATTTAAAAAAAATCCAATACCATAGGTACTCTATTGGCAACCAGTGTTGCACACAAAAGAGAATAACCTTTATTTCTTTTATTTTCCTATTGTCCTGCAGACATTTTCAGAATCAAAAGAAAGGTAAAGTGTCATTTTTTTTTAAATTATTTACAAACAATATGTATCCAAATACCAGCTCATTGTATAGCTCAAAACACCTGACCTCCCCCTCTCTCTTTTTTTTTCTTTCCCTCTCTCCATTTCTCTCTCTCTCTCTCTTTCTCTCTCTCTCTTTCTCTCTCTCTCTCCAGAACTCAGGAGGCCTTCCTGCATCCTCATCCAGGGTTCTGGATGCTGCTGGACGTGTCCAAGTATCTGGACAAGCTGAGCTACAGAGTCTGGGACAGAATGAAGGAGATGGGTGCACACAGTGAGTGGCTTAGTGAACCTTGTTAATGATGTATCAGTAGATGGACATGGATATAAGGAGCTCATAGAAAACAACAATATCAATGCATATAAATGGAAACGCTATGTAGTATTCCTGCAGTAGCTGGTCCAAGTAGCTCCAAGATCATATGTTTAATACCCAGGAAAGACATTCACATGGAGCTGTACAATCTGTACAATGGGGCAATATATTGGGCACATATCAATTCATCAATGTTTTACTGGATGAGCTGTATTCTCATACATTTCATAATTTGTTTGTATATTTTGTGTCCCTCCTTTAAGGTGCCGTCACAGTGGGGTCAGACACTCTGCAATTCCACCCAGTGATATCAGCTCCCGAGCACCTGGAATGCTTTGCAGCTGGTCTAGAAACTTCTGGAATATGGAATGCAGGAGGGGTCTTAGGACAAGCCAGAGTGGATCACAACAGTTTCTGATGGCAGAAGGGTTCACGTCCAGTTGCAGGCTAGAGATGGGTGATGATTGGTGATCAGAACAGAAACACTGCACTTTGTTGGATGTATTTATTAAAGTTCAAGAACATGGTCCCTTCGTTGCGCAACTCTAACATGTTTTACTGCTTTACTGTAAGATGGGAAAAAATATTGATTTTGTAATCAGTGCTGTATTACTAATGTTATAAATCTTTAAATCAATCGCAAACAGTTTGTGGAGTATATCTTTATTATTTATTTATTTTTTATTATTATTATTTTTATTGACCTAATAAATGTAATTATCTTTGTAAGAGTTGAATGATCATCACAACGTATTCACATTAAGATATTTTAGACCTAATCCTAATGTGAATTACTTGTGCAGATTGGGGGGAGACATCACCCCAAAGAGCTCTGCTAATATAATGCTTAAACATACGTGTTATTGTGTTGTTCTGTTAAATTACCGCTGGGTGGAGCAAGAGGTTGATTGATATGGATAGATTAACAGAAACAATGTGTTACCATGGCAGTCCAAATATATTCAAATAGAATAGAGATTTACCAGAATAGCAGGAACTAAACTTAAAATGAAATTGTATTTATATTCTGTTGTGAATCAGCTCAGCAGTCCATATAAAAATAATTCATTATAAAGTTGGACATCTCTGTTCCCAAAAATAGTTAGAATGAGGATGTTTTAGCTGAAACATTGTTATATCCATTGTGCTCATGGTTTGGGGACTTCCAACCGTGTCCAATCAACACTCTGATCTAATTATTATAACATAACATAGTGGGAGATACAGTATAACAGTAATGCACAACTGGCTCAAGAAGACTGCAGCAACCAATCCAGCATGCTGTGGGTAAAAGCTCTCTGTCACAGTTCAATATGTGCTGTCCACAGTCAATCAACAGTTTACTCAATATAACACTACAGAAAGAGTGTTCCACTGTGTAGACTCGGCCTTGGGGCCTTGGTCTCGTATTAAGAGACGAATTCCTCCCCATTTAGTGGAAATTAAAGCTATAGGTTATTGGACAGTGTGTGTCCGATTTGTATGCCTATAAACAGCTGGTTTAAACTTTACAGTGGTTTATACAATACACATCATAACATGCTGCCATGTTAACTTTGTTTTGAAAAGTGCTATATAAATAAAGATTATTATTATTTTTGTATAGTGGTATTAATAAGGTCTACATACAGGGATGGATTACTGCACGGGCCTACCGGGCCCAGGGTCAGGGGGCCCTGAAGCCCAGGCCTTTGCATGGAATCACTGCCTCAATATCAGGATGTAGGCTATGAATCTGCTTCAATTATTGGCCATCCCCAAAATGCACCAGAATACAGGAAATCACATCAACCGTGTGAAAAAGTTCCTGTCATCTCTGTTTGAGGCATACACATTACATATATTAATCAACACCATCAATGGCAGCATGGATCATTCTGTCCTCATTGTCTTTTTTCTGATTGAGCATAAATAGATTATTTTTTATGCACCAGTATTGCCACCCCATTATTCTTACTACTGTATGAATTATTAAATACTTGCCCTACCCAATCTCGTTTTGAGTTTATCTGCTTCTTTACTCTCCATGTGAGTCTCCTGAATTAAAAGCAATGTCAGTTTGATGGTTTTTCAGATAACTTTGTATTATATTGTATTATAAAGTATTATTTCTTGAATTTCCCCTTGGGGATCAATAAAGTATCTATCTTCTATCTATCTATCTATCTATCTATCTTTATAAATAAATTCAAAACGTCTGATGGGATTAGTTGTGAAGATATTGTGGGTAAAACATACTTTCATTTTTCATAAATACAAATTTCAGCAAGTCATAATTTGGCAAATATTCAACTGTAGGCCAATTAATTTAGAAGTTGAAGACAATATAGTGTAAAATACTCCCTGAACATTTTAAGAATCTTGCATGAATTGTTCAATAGTAATGACCCAAGTTCTTAGTCATTTTTAAAAAAGGCGGGATTTCTTTCTAAAATCACGAAGACCTCTGGTCGAAATGTTGTGTTAATAAACCACTCTGGGAGCTTATAGAAACAGTGTGCGGATATCTTTTTGTTTACTTATACCATGTGCTATTGTTACTGAGATGACTGATTGTGTGTATCTGCTCAGGAGTTTAATTACATCTTGTGTTTTTGTTTCCTCAAAAATGTGCACACACACACGCACACACAAGCACAATGCCTTTGTTAAATTGTGACTCAGACATATTTTACTCAGTAACAATAAACAGCAATAATAATAATAACCTCAGACAATAGGCAGAACAATACATCCAAGCTGTGGTTGTATGTAGGGTAGGGTAAGCATGCATAGCATGTAAACAAGGGGTTTTACAGCAAAAACATTGTCCTGAAGAATGATGGCAGTCTCAGACCCATCCTCAGCAGACAGGTACACATGGGGAAAGAGAAAAACACAAGCACATTTCAAAACACAAAACAGAGATGAATTCAGACGAGACGACAGACTCAGACAAGATGACAGACTCAGGACTGAGGGTGTTGTCATCAGCATTGCTTACCTAAAATAAAAACTGAGATCCTGCATTGTGTTTCTGTTGACATCACAGACATCAATTGACATATTTTGTCTTGTTATTTTCAGGAATGTCAACACCTACAGTCAACTGTACATGTTTGTGTATTTGTTATGACAAAAAAATAGTCAAGCCACAGAGTGGCTGGGAAGAACAAACCCTGTTTTACATTACATAGAATATCCATAGTAAGTGCAGAATTGTCAACATTTTGAAAGAAATATGTTGAAGCAGTTACCCTGGTGAGACTGCACTAAGTTATAATGTAAACAGAATGGACTGAAAATGAAAACCGGACTGAAGTAAGGTTTTGGGAATAAGGTGGATAGCTCAGAGGTGGCTTGCCAGTTCAGCATAAGGACTTATAGGCCTTTGTCAGGGTTACCGTGAAATAGCTCTTCTCTTTTTAATTTAAAGCAGGAAGCTTGGCAGATGCTACAAATCATTTTCCTGAGTGAGTGTAAAAACAACAATATCATAAATATTTAAATATTGTGACTAACCAAGGAAAGTGGTAGCAGGTGTGTGGGACTCAATTAACATAAAACCAGGAAGTGCAAGAACAGGAAAAACATGACACACATGACAAACACAGCATGAGGGGAAACATAAAAAACATGGAATCCGGATCCAGAGATCATGCGGTATGAACCATTAAGGAGAAGACCATTCTTGAAATTGAAGGACATTTTAGAGGGTATCACTCCCTTCTAGGTTCAATGCAACATTTATTACTTTCTCAATTAGCATTAACACTTGGAGGTGTCAGAAAGTTGGGCAATCAATGCTTATGGCCACCTTACACCAAACAACTTTGACAAGATTTGGGAAAGATTATTGAAAGATTGTAGTCTTTTAAGTAATGCCCCACATTCAATCTTTCCTCAAAAGACTCCAATCTTTCAAGAATCTTTCCCAAATCTTGTCTACCGGCCTACCGGTCGGGGTTCGAACCGGCAACCCTCGAAGTGCTAACCAGTAGGCCACGGCTGCCCCTAATTACATGTGTTAGGGAGAAAGTATCGATTAGTGCAATTGATTCCTTGGTATAATTGTTTTCAGGATTATCCACATGCAAGCAAGGACAAAATTAGCTGGGACCCAGCTGGGTAGCCCAGATAGGCCACACTTATCAGCCCACAACCAACCCACATGGTCCTTACCTGGACGTGTTGGCTGGGATTAAGGGATCCTAAATTTGCTCAGTTGGGTAATTCCGAGCCAAATCAACAGATGCCTCCCACCTGACCATCTTGGATTTGCTTCATACTTTATGTCAATAATGCTATTATTATTATTCCCAACAACTACTGTGCAAAAGTTTAAGTTTGTATCTACTTTATTTTCTCACTCTCTCAGGGTCCAGGGTCAACTCTCTCAGGGTCCTGCATACGGTAGACAAGGGCTACGCACTTCAGTTAACTTGCCTGCAATTGCATTTAAAATCAGTCCTGGTATAGCATGTAAACGAGGGGGCTTACAGCAAATACTTTGTCCCGAAGAATGATAGCAGTCTCAGACCGATCCTTAGCAGACAGGTACACAGAGAGAACATGGGGGAAGAGAAAAACACAAGCACATGTCAAAACACAGAGATGAATTCAGACGAGACGTCAGACTGACTCACCTAAAACAAAAACTCACTGCACGCTATGCCTGAGATCCTGCATTGATAGAACATAATGTGTTTCTGCATCACAGACAAAAGGAATGTATTCAGAGTTCAATTAACAGATTTTGTCTGGTATGTCAACACCTACAGCCGACTGTACATGATAAATTACTAGCCACAGCCCGACAGGTGTAATAATACCAGTTTCGGCCATGGCAGGCGGTATGCGGGCAACATAACCACCAGCCAAACTGCAATACACTAATAGCTCGCACGGCTTGTGGGCATACTTGAACCATACACCTGTCGAGCTGTGGCTGTTCACATTTTTCCAGACCGAAGAACGTTTTCTGTGAGCATAATCAACTGAGCTACATGTTGCCACAATACGTAATTTCTGTCAGAAGCCAGCCAATAATGCATAGGGTAACGTGAGGTGAGTCAGACAGAAGAGAGGTCTGTCTTAGTAGCCTATTCCTGAATCTTGTCCTTTCAAACTAGCCGCCAGCATAATAAAATGTAGAAAGAACAGAGGTGCAATCAAGGGCTTGATACTCATACCAATATGTATTGAGAGCCGAGGTTATTACAATAAGTCTACGGACCAAGAACTGGGAAACAAACGTTTCGGGCTTAGCCCATTATCAATGTCTCCATTATGATAATGGGAAATGTTTGTTTCCCAGTTCTTGGTCCGTAGACTTATTGTAATAACCTCGGCTCTCAATACATATTTGTATGAGTATTAAGCCCTTGAGTGCGCCTCTGTTCTTTCTACTGTTATACCCAACTGTTGGAGTTCACGCACCAGGCAAAACATTACAAACTGAAGGCGCAGACGCCGATTCGCCATTGTTCTTCAGCATAATAAAATGAAAATACAAACACAAAATC
Organism: Alosa pseudoharengus; assembly: GCF_046254945.1. Classification (NCBI taxonomy): domain Eukaryota; kingdom Metazoa; phylum Chordata; class Actinopteri; order Clupeiformes; family Clupeidae; genus Alosa; species Alosa pseudoharengus. Next base: position 25,847,934 of record NW_027468564.1, on the reverse strand, counting down.
TTATTTGGCTATAGGTCCAAACCTATGAGTCTACGCCTTAGTATAGAACTTTTAAAACATACATTTTGTAGACAAATTGAGTCATGCCACAGGTCTATGTTCAATGATGGATTACTGAATGGGCCTACTAGGCCCAAGAGCTCAGGGGGACCTGAAGCCCAGGCCTCTGTCTGAAGTTGCTTCTTCTCCACCCTTCACTTCTCTTTCCACAAAACTCACCAGAAGTCATCATTTAAAAAATCTTCCCGGGGGAGCATGCTACCGGCCCCCCTATCCTGAGGGGGATAATCCATCCATACCTATTTCCATCAAAAGTTTGGGATACCCTAATTGACTTACTTAACTAATGACTTTTAATAATACTTTTTCATGGCAGGAGATGTATTGAAATTCTGTTTGGGGGTCCCCCCAATGTTGACGTCATGACTACGGCCTAGCTATATGCGACTGTCCGTGCTGTCTTTAATCAACATGACTCCCAACCTTGGTTAAAAGATAACAGAAGCTAGCTGTAACAATGTCTTGGGTAACATATACTATCACAGTAGAATCCACATTTGAAAGCCTGGTCATGTTAGTCTACCAATTGTAGTTGCCAGTTTATGTGGCTAGTTAGCTATTTTGCCTACTTAGACTCTGCATACTGAAAAAGTTCTTCTTTGATGGCATACCTGATCTTCAAAGCACAAAAAGGCACAAAATACATGCTGAAGGGTAAAGGGAATATTAAAATGTTTTACACTGGCCTTTTTTGGTTTATGTATTGGTAGACAGCCCTGATAACTTAGCCTATACCGACACACTCGCTCGCTTGCCTGCCAGTGAAACCACAAAGTGGAGTAGTCTATGCTTTGACACTGTTGTGTATGTCAGATAAACCCCCTTTGGTTTCAGCCAATCAAATGACAGTGTTTCTTTTACTGTCACCCTGGCTGTCGGAATCAGTCCAAAAAGCACAAAGGAGTTTGTTAAAATATTGGTGGGGACAATTTTGTCATCTCAAAATATTGATGGGGACTAGTACCTACCATCCCCACCTAAACCTATGCCCATGAAACATCCTGAGAAATGGTCTGATGCTGCATCAAAACAATAGAAGACTAGATTGAGTAATTATGTAGATGTCTATCCCTTTATAGGACTTATTAAAGGTTCAGATTTTTAGCTAAATGACTAAAACAGTTAGACAGTTGGGCTGTCTAGTAATATTTTTTGGTTAGTGATATTGATGTTTTATGTGACTCAATGTGTGGTATTTTCTCCTACTTCCATGTAGCAACAAAAACATTACATAATTGGTTAAAAGAGATGTCATGCAATCCCATTTCGGAAATTGGTTAAGTGTTATTTTTTCAAGCAGTTTTCTTTTGTGTTATTTATAAATGACCCATAAAAGGTGAATTTCATATTTAAGGTTACATTTCAGTAAGGATTAATATGTGATCACTTTAACGATATGGGAACTGGGGCTGTGGCATTCTGGGAAAAAGTTACAACAACAAAATGATGTATAAATATGATATATTGTATGTTTACAGTGAAATCACATGAGCATTTACAGCATTGCTGGCAAACGTTGGCAGTTAAATATTGTACATGTTTTTTTAATGTACAATAATTACGATTAAATTGATTAACAAAATTAACCATTTTAATTAATTAAATACACCAATTATCAATATACCAAGATAACCATATATGACATTGTGTACATATTTTTATAATTTCACTCAAACATATATCAGAAGAAACACATCTATTATCAGGAGACATATTAAACATAGTTAAAAGCAGGTTGAGGTCTCTCTCTCTGAGCCTCATGGTACCACTTGATATCATACATTGCCTGGACAGAGTTCCACCACACTAACCTATCAATTTTTTCTAACAAAACTTCAACTTGTTGTTCATCCTGATTGTTGCTTATAAATGGATGAAATCTTCCCCCACAGCTGTTGATCAGAGTTCGGATATATTTACTGGCTCTGCAATACTCCTCAAGTGGTGTGCCCTGTAGCTGGTCCACATAAGTAAAGAGTACAATGATGTAGCACAGAACATCCCTACCCAAATTATCCTCAACCCATTTCACAGCATTCTTCGCTTCCTGTGTGAGTCTCTCATTCACCCTGACCACCAGAAGAAACACATGGGGTCCAGGTTCCAGATATTCCTCGATTTCAGTACGCAGTCGATCATCGAGATGGCTTGATAGGCCAGGAGTATCGATCACTGTGACAGTCCTTCTTCCAAACAGCCTTCGTCTCCTTAAACAGTGCTGTGTCACAGGATGAAATGAAATTTCTGCTTCAAATACCTCATGCCCCAGAATGGTATTCGCGGCTGCACTCTTCCCTGATCCAGTTTTTCCCAAAAGGACAACAGTCAGATCACGACCTGCTTGCAATAGACATAGACATCAATACACAAACAACAACTAAGGTGTGTGTGTGTGTGTGTGTGTGTGTGTGTGTTAGGATAAATACATATGTTATTGTTAATGTACCAAATGTGGCTGGCAGTGTGCCAACTCCTTGCTGTGACATGGGCACTGGGGGTGAAAGATACACTGATAATGGAAAAGACAACAGATATATAATTAACCGAAAGGTAGAGTGTTGAAGAAACAGAAACAACAAATCCATGAGAAAAAATTCCTTTCAGGAAACACTTACATTTTCGAAGATGCTTTTCTAAGTCATCGGCTGACTTGTTCTGTTTCATCTTTCGTAAGATATCCACCATGGTGGCCCCAGCTTTTTTTTCAGGGTACACCTGCACCATCAAGTCCACAGTCTCGTCTGTGTCCGCCTTCTCCAGGCGTCCCCATGCTATTTGGTCCTGGTCCTGGTCCCGCAGGATGTGTTTAAATGTCTTGAAGTCTTTCCCACTGAGATTTTCCAAAGTCTTCCTCAGCCTGTCCTTCAGGACTGCAGTCATTGCATTGTTATTTTCAAGCAGACATAGAAAACTGTTTTGGATTTGTTAAATAATGAGAGTTCAGTACATGGCCAGAAATTCACACAACCAAACCCCCCCCCCCCCCCCCCACCCCGTATTACCCCATTCATCCATTCTGTCGATGTATTCTGTGATAGCATACAACGTATCCAACTACTGATTGAGGACCCTAATTTAAATAATGGGGAAATTGCAAAATTGAAAGTGCTAACTTCAGCTAATTCAATACCATGAGCAAGATCCAAACATTGATTGGTCAGCTTTCTTCTGAACTGGGTCAGTGGTAGTGCAGTGGTTAAGGAGCTGGCTGAAAAGATGTGGGTTCAATACCCAGCTTCCACCGCTGTGCCTGTGAGGAAGACACTTAACCACAAGATACTCTGAGGACAATGGCCCTTGTAATATAATTGACAAGTCTCCTTGTAAAAGAGTGTTTGCTAAATTAATAAATAAATGTATATAAACAAGACCTTGTTGCTCATTGACTGACTTCCCATTTTGCCTGACACTTATGTTAAAGCTCTCAGTCTAGATTGAGACCTGTGCTGAATCCTTAGTAAATTTAGAAATAGAATACTCCAAATTGCTGTCCATGTTGACATCTGGCCTAAACATCATTCCAAAATCCAAAACATACATTTAGAGTGCAGTCCTATTTCTTAGTAATGATATTTAAAACCAGGCTAAGGTTAAACAAAAGCTAGATTTTGGGAGATTCAATAATTAAGTTTAACAGCATAGATAAATTAAATAGGCTGAATACATTAGTTTAGCAAGGTAAAAATAATTACTAATATGTGCACGAGGAAGAATAATATATTGATAGATAGATAGATAGATAGATAGATAGATAGATAGATAGATACTTTACTGATCCCCAAGGGGAAATTCAAGTACAAATATTGTGCACTTTTATGCCATCTTGACCTTTACAGGTGGACATTTTTTATATAATTGAATGAAATTAGATGTGAGTAAATACAAAATATATAACTTACAAGATGTGTCTTCCATTATTGTGTGTGTCTGAGAGTCAACCATCAGAGCTTTGAGGAAAGCAAAAGGCGTCAGTCAGAGACCGTTTAAATAGACCTCTGAAGTTCGCCTACAAAAAAGCAGTCATCTTTGACATCCGGTATCTGGCGATTTTTCCTATGGGAAAATAACATGGGGATTTTGAATTATCGCACCTGTTAAACTCTCGCGGGGATGAAAAAGTCTGAAATGCAGACGTTTTCCTGAACACACTTTTGTCCTCTGCCTTCGAGTGGATACTGTGATCTCCGGTACGTGAAGGCGGCACAATTAGATTTTTGCTACCCCAGAGCTAACTTCCAATGCAACTTACCATGGGTAGTTAGCTTCAATTAACAACCGGATCTCCTTATATGGGCAAAGATGGCCGTTTTGGTTCTTTTTTGTAGGCGAACTTCAGAGGTCTATACCTACGCATTGTTTGATGTTGTGCTGCTTGGGGATGACAGATGTCACTCTCATTGGTTGAAAGGATGTTACGCCCAAATCACACCCATGACTAATTAAGAAACAAAAGAACAACCATTTTGAACAATGCACCTGACGTAACACAACCAAACCACCCCAAATGTAACTGGACACACCCCTAAATGTATTTAAACTTTTCACCACTGACCATGTGTTTCTTACAACAACCCCAGATCTCAACAGCTCAACACACATCTGCTGTATTTCTGTGATCATCTTATCATTTCGTAAAGGGGATAATGGACCATGGTGAGTAGTTGCTAAATATCAACTTTAACTTTAACTTTTAACTTTAAAGGAACCATGTGTAAGAAATGTATTTCAATTAATCATAAAATGGCCCTGGTACTGTATGTCACAACACATTAAGAAATCATGTTCATTTCAAATACTTATATCACTGACAACAGTAGTCTGGCCAGGATATTGTCATTTATAAAGTGAAGTTGCAACCCTCAACTGATGTTTATGTTCTGTTTTGGGGTCATTCCGTGCCAAATCAACAGATTTTAGAAAAATGTCCCGCCTGACCATCTTGGATTTTCTTCAAACTTTAGGGCAATAATGTTATTATACCCAGCAACTACTGTGCAAAATTGTAAGCTTGTATCTACTTTATTGTCTGAGATATGGAAGCTTAAAAAACAGGCTCATGAGTCTGAAAAAATGCTGTTTTTTTTAAATGACTAAGTTCCTTTGGTCTTTACTCTTGAACGATTCATGCTAGATTTTTGAAATATTCAGGGAGTATTCTACTATGTTAAATGTCTTCAACTTCTGAAATCTTACAGTTGAATATTTCTCAAGCTATGACTTGCTGAAAATTGCATTTATGAAACATTTAAGTATGTTTTGACCATTATATCTTCACAATGAATCCCATCAGAAGTTTTGAATTTATTTATATAATACTACTGTTTTAGTACTTCCTTACCAATTAGGTTGCATGTCTAAAATAAATGAAAATATATAATTTATAGAGCATCAAACATGAAAAAAATTACTTCATACCTAATTTTCAAGTGTATATTCCCCATGTATGACAAAGTCTACCACAAAAACAATCATAGCACTGGAAATAATATGTTTACATTAGTACATGCTCAAAATATTGTGTTGGTACCTTGCCTCAAACTATATCAATTAAGGTATCAAACATGGTTCTCATGGCTGAGGGTGATTGATATTTTCCTGACTTCCTATGGACATTTGTTTACTTATACCAGTGTTTTTCAACCACTGTGCCGGAGCACACCAGTGTGCCGTGAGAGATCATCAGGTGTGCCGCAGAAAATGACCCAAATGTCACTCACTGGTCCAGAAAAGCAACTGTTGCATCAAAGAATTTATAATACTCTCATTGATTGTATGATTGCACTATTTGTGGTATGCAGGCATTGTACAACGGGGGCCCCATATCCAGTATTCACAGAATCATCACATATCCAGTTCAAAACAACAATTAAATTAGATATAGTCACCTACAAATGAAACAGAGGGCGCTTGTTATATTGAGCAGGTCTTGTATAGAAGCCATAATAAGGCCATATCTGTGTATTATTTGAAATTTTAGGCTATGGTATGTTTATTTTTTATTCACACAGGATTAGTGTGTTAGTGTGCCGTGGGACATTTTAAGTGTCAAAAGTGTGCCGTGGCACAAAAAGGGTCGAAAAACACTGACTTATACCATGTGCTGATTTGTTTATATAGCCATGTGTTTTGGCTCCTTGTTTCCTTGTCTCCACCCCTCACCTGAATCTGCTTATTAGAGTAATCATTGTCTCACCTGTTCCCTGTCATGTTTATTAAGAGCCACTTTCTGCCTTGGCATATTTCCTCACTTGTACCTTGTGAATTCAAAGCTAATGTGTACGGTTTACAATTAAATATTGTTTTAGGATTAGACAGGACAAGGCAAATGCATTTCCTTCATCATTGGAACGTTTTAAAAATATATTTTTAGGCTTTTAAAGCGTTTTAAAGGGAGTTTCAGGTGCCATTTATGAAGCCTCACCAAAGGTTGTGAAACACATGCAGATCAATTGCAAAGCCACAAGAGAAATTTCACCATATTTTGTGCAATTATAAGTTAAGATCTAGTACCACTAGAACACTCAAATGCAAGATCTTCCTTAACAAAGCAGAAAACATTGCAGATAAAATATGAGATTTTCACAATACAATAATGGGAGGACGTGAAGAAGTCCAGTGCTAGTGTTTGTCGTGTTGGGTTCTCTGGATAACTAATAAAGACGCAGCAGGGTAGATTCACATGGTTTACTTTATTATTCACGAACTATAACTCTGTCGTACAACTCTTGAGATCCCCCTCTACCGCCGCCTGGCGCCCTGGCAATATAACAAGATTATAGATCACACCACATCTCCCTTTCTGAAAAGCAATAGACTGTGACCTGCATCATTTATCACAAGGTTGTATCAAACTCTTAAACTCACTTTTATATCACTGTGAAACATTTAGTCTACTATAACACATTTCTTTACAGTGCTTCTTTAACACTCTTCTTTCCTGTGAACTCATAATGTGACCAGATTACTCTAAAGAAAATGAACTCATTGAGGAATGTTTAAGATATAAATGAACAGTAGCCACCTTAGACATAACACACAACAGGATTTAACCTCCCATTAAACCCTTATAACTTTGCATAAACAAACCTCCCTGTTATGCCCCCAATACATTAGTATATTGTCTTTTTTTTTTTCACATTCATTTTCATTTTTTTTTCTTTTTTTTTTTGAAGTTCTCACAGATCCAGTCGATCTGGCTTTGTGATAGACCTGCCAGACCTGGTTCTCACAGTTTCTGGAGTGCCCTGAGGCCCTTCTGGAGACACCTGACCAGTGTCCGCTGAAGTATCCTGCAGGTCGACTCCTGCAGCATGTTCTTGTGTTTTACTGCCGTTGTCTGTCGACATGGGCACAAGGTGGCGGCGATTCCGTCTTAAAGTGCCCTGTGGTCCACTGACCAGGTAAGATCTAGGTGTTTCATGTGCGGATGTCACAGTACCTGGGGATCTTGTATCTGTGATCCACACTTGATCTCCTGATGACAGGTCAGAGAGGTTTCTCACTCTGTGTCTGCGGTCATAGTTGCTTGCGTCCATCCATCTCTTCTCCCTTTCTTTACGCTGCACCGCCTGAAGGTCTGGGAAGTCTGGCTCCAACACCGCCGGGAAAGCTGGCACAGTGGTGCGCAGGCGGCGCCCCATGAGCAGCTGGGCCGGACTGAAGCCATTGCTCAAAGGAGTGCTCCTGTAAGCCAGCAGTGCACGGTAGGGGTCAGTTGCTTTCTTCAGCAGGTTTTTGATGGTTTGGACAGCACGCTCGGCCTCGCCGTTGCTCTGAGGGTATCTTGGGCTGCTTGTTACATGCTCGAATTCATACTCAGTGGCAAAGGCCGTCATGTGAGCCCCCGCAAACTGAGGCCCGTTGTCCGTGACTAGAATCTCCGGTATGCCGTGCCTGGCGAAAATTGACTTGAGGTGCTTTACCACATCCACACTTCTTGTCGGGCTCAGCTGGGCCACCTCTACATACCTGGAAAAATAGTCCACAACAAGCAAGTAGTCTTTGTTTTTCAATGTAAACAAATCGGCCCCTAACTTCTGCCATGGTCTATCGGGTAGCTTGGAAGGCATAAGAGGCTCAATGACATTGGCACGTTCTTTAACGCATGCCGTGCATTTCAACACTAGCTCTCCTATCTGGCTACTTAGCCCAGGCCACCACACGGACTGTTTGGCTCGTTCACGGCATTTCACTATTCCCTGGTGCCCTTCGTGAATTTTCTCTAGCACTCTGTTCCTCATTACTGAAGGGATAACTAGCCTAGTACCCCGCAATAATAGTCCATTGTGAGTGCTGAGAACAGCTCTTTCAGTCCAGTAGGGTCTTAGTAGCACATCCAGTCTGCTGCGATCTGGCCATCCCTCGATGCAGTACTTCATCGCTTCAGCACACACGCTGTCTGCACTCAGCTGTTTCCGCAGTTCGGACAGGTAAGCCTCGCTTGCTGGTAAGTTTGCAATTACAGAGTCAACGTATATGTTTGTTTCCTCCATCAAGCCATCTCCATCTGTCATGCCATCCTTCAGTGGCGCCCGGGACAGTGTGTCTGCTGTAGTGAGGCTTTTCCCTGGGACGTGCATTATTGTGTACCTGTATCTCATGAGTCTCATCCTGAATCTTTGTATTCTAGGTGGGAGGGAATCCAGCGCTTGTCCACCCAGCAGGCTCACGAGAGGTTTGTGGTCTGTCTCCAGCTCAAAATGGAGACCGATGATGAAGTCACTGAATCTTTCACATGCCCAGGTCAGGGCCAGTGCTTCTTTCTCCACTTGAGCATAGCGTTGCTCCGTGCTTGTGAGTGCCCTGGACGCATATGCCACCGGCGCCCAGGTCTCCTGGCTTTTCTGCAAAAGTACACTGCCTAGCCCATACGACGAGGCATCGGCTGAGATTTTAAGTTCTTTGTTTGGGTCGTACAACTGCAGGACCGGAGTGGACGCTAACTCTTGTTTGAGGCTGGTGAATGCCCTCTGCTGATCAGGCCCCCAATACCACAGGTTCTTTTTTGAAAGCAGATCTCTGAGAGCTTTATCTTTTTCGGCTAAGTTGGGCACAAACTTGCCTAGTTGATTCACCATGCCCAAAAAGCTCCTGAGCTCACTGATGTTGTGTGGCGGATCCATCTCACGTACGGCACGTGTCTTCTCTGGATCTGGGCTTATCCCATCTGCCGAGATGATGTATCCGAGAAATTTCACCTTAGTTTTGCTGAACTCACACTTGGCTGTGTTCAGTGTGATGCCTGCCGCCTGTGCCCTCTGCAGAACTGCATGCACCCGTGTGTCGTGCTCTGCTTGTGTGGAACCCCATATTAGGACATCGTCCATGTGACAAACGACTCCTTCTAAGCCTTCTGTCACTTCAGTCACCATCCGATTCTGAAAATGTTCGGGCGCTGAGGCAATACCAAATGGTAAGCGGTTGAAGAAGTAGCGCCCGAATGGGGTGATAAAAGTGGTGTAATGGGCACAGTCTTTTGATAATGGGATCTGCCAAAACCCCATGTTGGCATCCAGTTTTGTGAATATTTTTGCACCGGACAGCATGCCTAGCGTCTGGTCCACAGACGGGAGGATAAACTTTTCCCTGCACACCGCTTCATTGAGGGGAGAGAGGTCAACGCAGATCCTTATTTCGTCCTTAGCTTTCTTTGGTGCGACCACCATGCCAGAGCACCACTCTGTCGGCTGCTCGATCCGGCTGATGACTCCCAGCTGCTCCATGCGCTGGAGTTCCTGCTTCACCTTTCCCATCAAGGGCAGTGGGACACGGCGGGGCACTTTCAAAGACACAGGCTTGGCATCTGGTCTAAGCTTAATTGTGTACTGCTGCTGTACTAAACCTAACCCACCACACAGCTTAGGGTATTGTTGTTTTACAGAGTCAAAGTTGATGTTATCTACTCTGGCTACCAGTCTGAGGTTAACTGAGGCGGGTCTACTCAGCAGAGCTGTGTTCAGGTGCTTCACTACATAAATGTCCTCTGTGGTGCATTTGTCACCACTTTTGAGTATTTCTCTGGCTACTCCCACTACTGAGAGAGGTTCACGGCCTGGCCCAAACAGTGCTTTGTTACCTGGGGTGAGGTTGTATCCGGTGCCTCTGCATATCTGTCTGTACACCTGCTCTGGTATGACAGTAACGTCGGCCCCTGTGTCAATCTTGAACCTCACATTAGCATTCCTTACTTGTAAGTCTACTGTCCATGCATGTTCTCTTGCATCAACGGTTCCCAGGAATATGTCATCATCTTCCATGACAGCACTCACGCTTTTAGTTGACTTGCACACTTTACCATAATGCCCTCTCTTCCCACAGTTGTGGCAGTCTGCATTCTTTGCTGGGCAATGGAATTTTGCATGTGACTTACCACATTTAGGGCATGACTTATGCTCTGCTCCTGCTTCGTGCTTGTCTTTGTACTGTTTAGCTGGCTGTCTTTTATTTTTCCATGCTTGCTGTTTTGCTTTCTTCGTGTGCACTGCATCCACTGTAGTTTTAGTAGCATGTGTAGCATCTCCTCTCAGATCGGTTTGTTGCCGTTTAATGTCCTCTGCTTGTCTGACCATATTTATGGCTTTTGCCAGATCCAGCCTACTTTCCATTTGCATTTTCTGTGAAAGCACATTATCTCTAATGCCTACTACGATCCTGTCTCTCAACAAGTCATCGCGCAGTGCCCCATACTCACAGTCTTCAGCCAGTGCATATAAAGCAGTTATAAAGGAGTCAGCAGATTCGGACGGCCCCTGAGCTCGCAGGTTAAATTTAGCTCGTTTGTAAATTACGTTCTTCTTCGGCACGAAAAAGTGTGTGAAGCCGTCTCTGACAGAGCTGTATACCAGTTTCTGTTCAGCGGTTAATGTTAGCCCTTTTAACACGTCATCTGCCTCGTCCCCCATGCAGTATATTAGCGTGTTCACCTGGTTAGCTTCTGATGACTTGTCCAGGTCGCTAGCCACCCTGAAGCGCTCGAACCGTCTTATCCACTTTTCCCAGTCATGTGGCTTCGAAAAGTCAAAAGATTCTGGTGGGTTTATTGAGAACGTTGCCGATGCTTTCGCAGGAGGCTGTGGAGGGGCGTTCTGTTCTTGCCCACTTTGCTCGGCAGCTTGCTGTCCTCGTTGCGACATGCTGGCTAAGTCTGCTTGGCTTGAGCTTCTCCCCCTAAGTTTATTCTTTCTTCCTCTTCTCATATAATGCCCACTATCCTTTCACTCAGTTTAGCACCACTTCTGACACCATGTCGTGTTGGGTTCTCTGGATAACTAATAAAGACGCAGCAGGGTAGATTCACATGGTTTACTTTATTATTCACGAACTATAACTCTGTCGTACAACTCTTGAGATCCCCCTCTACCGCCGCCTGGCGCCCTGGCAATATAACAAGATTATAGATCACACCACAGTGTTTACAACACTGAAAGACTAATCTTCCATTAGCATGACGTTGTGCAGCTCTCAAATGATATTCAGAGAGCTTACCATTGTATGCTAGACTTCTACATAAGGGTGATGAGAGCATGTGCCAACATAATCAAGCCACTGTGCACACATTCTTGCACAGAATGAATATCTAAATGATCAGTATAACACAGGGGTGGGCAAACTTTTTGGCTCAAGGGCCACATTGGGTTTCGAAAATTGGCCGGCGGGCCGCACAACACGCCACACGCATAAAGAAATTAAAATTGTATAGCCTATAATTTCTATAATTAAGTATGAAAAGTATTTGTTTTAATATATTAATTGCTTAAAAATACTGCTAATTTTATGCTGTTTATGTATAAATTGTGCACTGTCGCTTTAAGACAGTCGCTTTAATTCACGTTTATTTCTCAATGATCTTCTGCCTGCTCCGCTATGGCTAGTGCTGTACCTATACGGTTGGGCCCTCTCACAGTTTTTAAATGGTCAGTAGTGGGAACTACTGTTGCCTTCATGATTTCCTTTTAAAACTTTCTTATAAGAAGGAGATATCAATTATCAACAATCACAAGCCAGCTGGAACCTGCGGCTCTCTCTCCCTCTCGTGAGTGCAGACGCGTTCCCAATTAAATGGATTGCATAATGTTCACGTTAGATCTGCTACAAAGGAGATAACTAAGAGTTAACTTAGTTTAACATGATGTTAACATTATGTTTTGACATTGACATTGTAAACGTTATCTAAGGAGAGTGAAAAGCAGTTTGCAGTAGAGCTAACCAACGTCGTCTCTATCGCAGGAAAAAATAGCGAGCAGCCTGATAACTAAATGAAATGCTCAGCGGGCCGGATGAAAGTGCTTGGCGGGCCGCGGGCCGCAGTTTGCCCACACCTGGTATAACACAACAATGTGAATATTTAAAATGTAGCTTGACTGGTATGGGTAATGATTGTTTGATTGGGGCTATGAGAATGAGTGTGGGTGTGGCTATGAGATTGGTCCCCCTGATGGACAAGACTAGCATCTAAAGCTAAGATGTTTCAATTCACTTTGAATACAAGTGATATGCACATGGCAATGTGTGTATAGTAAATCCACATTTGTAAAGGATAATGATATTCAGAGTATGAATGTTGTCTAGCTTCAAACAACCACAACTGGATGTTAAAAAGAAAATAGTTCAGTGTTGTTATCCCTGTGCTTGTATTCTGCACAATGTCAGTAAAGTTTTATAATAGGCCTATCTTTTTTCTGTTGGAGTGTATGACATCAGTCAAGTTAAACAAAAACATTTGTTTTCTGAAAGTTGAACTGGTACCCGTGTTGCACTCCATGTATATATGTTTCAAAGCACCTACTTTGGTATGTTGATATCATATATTGATAACTTTTTCTGAGGCTTAAATGTGTACCAGTGGCGTCATGCCCATTGAAGTTAAGGGGGCACGTGCCCCCTCAGATTTTTCGTCCTTGATAATTTTTTTGATCATAACTTTGTTCCTATTATGCTCCATAATAAGCCAGAGCCTATAACAACTCAAATGTATTCTTCTAGATGTGTAATAAACCGTAGCAAAATAGCTGAAGACCAGTCAACAGCCCTTTTCCTAAAATTGGTGTCTGTGTATGTTCCCGTAACAACTCACACGTGCATTCAGCTCGCAATGTTTTGCTTGTGTTGAACTGTTACAGTTAACTTTAGGCTACAGTTTGAACAGTTGAACTGTTACAGTTACAGTTTAAACAGATACAGTCAATGGTGTTGAAGTGGTAGTCTAGCTAAGCAATAAAAAGTAGTGGAATTATTTGTAGTTGACCAGGAAATTTTGACTTGATGATCAAATAGTTAGAACTATGGATTTGATGTTGGCCGCGAATTCAGAGCATTACGTTAACGTTAGCCTACATGGTGTCAGTATAACGTAGCCTAGGCAACTCTTACAAATATTACAAATATTTGGCAAAGTATCCTGGTTCAATTGTTTCCAGTTTCATAAACGAGGGTGTTAGATTTGCAGTGACTACAAAATCCAACCTAATATAGGCCTACCAAGGGATTGCGTTGGATGTTTCTCCACTTGTTGGCAGCCGTGGCCTACTGGTTAGCACTCTGGACTTGTAACCGGAGGGTTGCTGGTTCGAGCCCTGACCAGTGGGCCGCGGCTGAAGTGCCCTTGAGCAAGGCACCTAACCCCTCACTGCTCCCCGAGCGCCTCTGTTGTAGCAGGCAGCTCACTGCGCCGGGATTAGTGTGTGCTTCACCTCACTGTGTACACTGTGTGCTGTTTGTGTTTCACAAATTCACCGATTGGGTTAAATGCAGAGACCAAATTTCCCTCACGGGATCAAAAAGTATACTTGTTCTCTTCACGTATCTGGCTGCTAATCGATGTAATGAAAATGGATAGGCTACCCGTTCAAAAGGAGGCTTAAAGTTGTTTTATATACGATCGCTATGACCGTGATGTAGAGGGCAAGAAAGTATAATAGTCTCTCTCGTGCTCATAACTTAGGTTATTATCAGGTCACTTGCTCATGATTTGCAGATAGCAACTTACAAATGAGGTAGCCTATTGCTTGCCATAATGGTCATGAAAAATATATTACTAGTAAAATATTCAAATATTTAGGGTTAACCTTACTCAGCACTGAAACCTGTCAAACTTCTTTCAAAGTCCTTCATCACATGAATTACAATAATTTAATTTCTGAGCACCATAAAGTCAGACCTCAGCAACTTTTTTAATGTAAGATTGTTCTTAGGTCACATATCAATCAAATCATAACAACTGCAATGATACTTTTTTTAAAATCATGTGTAGTAGGCCTATAGTGTAAATGTGGTAAATGTGTGTGTCTAAACATGCTTTAATGAGCTGAATTTGAGCTTTCAGTTCTTTCACCAACCTATATGTTTTACATTAACTTACAAAATAGATACTTTAGCTTAGTCCTCAGATAGAGGATGGTTGCTGCTTGCTCTGTTAAGGTATTTCTGTCCCCCCCCCCCCCCGAAAAAAATTGCCTGATTGTGCCCCCTCTGAATTTTGCCTTGCATGACGCCCCTGATGTGTACTAAAATATAAAATGGCTCTTGGCACTAACTAATATTTCTTAAATTTTCTTACAAAAAGCAAACATACTATGGTGCTCTTGTCTGGCCTTATAACTAAATCTGGATGGAGAAAATGGGTCACAAAATGTCAGAAAGTGTCTGTTAATGAACATAACAAGAAACAGGTGAGACAGTGACAAGGCTAATTAACAGAAACATCAGTTCGGCATTCGGCATCCGGGTTGGCAACCTCGAGTCAGGGGGGAGGGGGAGGGGATACACTGCTCTACAGTAATTTGAAAGTGTTTGCAGTACCAGTTTTGGCCACAATCTTACTTTAACTTTAAATTGCTGGTAACGCTTTAGAATATCATGTGCTTATTAGATAGTTAGATAAACAGTTAACAATTCATTACTAACAGTTAGTTAACTGTTGTTATCCTTTAACCCTTAGAACCCGATTGACGCAAAGAGTGTCAAAAAACACACCCTTTCTTCTCTGTTACATTACTCCGCAACTGTTCATCGCAGCGAGATGAAACCTTTATTGTGTGGCAGAGCAGAAGTGGGGCTTTCCAACTTGTCTGTACGTATGAAAATAAAAAAAATCATGAAATTAAATCAAATTGCATCATATTTACAGCAGGGTTCCCACAGGTCCTTGAAATCCTTGAAAGTTTGTGAATCTGAAAACCTTGAAAGTTTTTGAAAAGAGACATAAATAAATGGAGGTCCTTGAAAGTCTTTGAATTTCTTTTTGAGGAAAAAAAAATTCATACAATTACGTACAACTCCGCTTATTAACATGTACGGCCAGCATGATTTCTGCGTGTTTCACAGTGTTTCACAGTGGTGTTTGTTGCCCAAATATTTAATTTAACATTCTGATGAATAAACCGACAGGTTCATGGTAACGAGTTTAACTTGTTTAGGACAAGTTTATTTCAGCTCAGTTTTATGCAAAATACAAACATGAAAAATAGAATATGCCTACCATCTGTCATATGAACAAAAATAAAAGAAAACTGCGACAAGGTATCCTTGGTCTGTTGAGGTAACATGGTTTAACCATGCCCACGCTTGAAATTTATCGACACATTAGGTCCTTGAATTTAAGGATATTGGGCCTGGAAAGTCCTTGAAAGGTCTTTGAATTTGATCTTAACCAAGGTGTGGGAACCCTGTTACAGTCTATACTTCTCTGCATTCACCTGCGCACCAATACTCTCGTTTGAATTATACTCGCGAACCCGTGAACACATAGATATGGCAAGCATATCAGATGAAAGGGGAGACACAGGTCTATCCATTAGCACCAAGTATGTCGATCCTTCTGGCTTATGAAAACAGACGAAGTGACTGCAAAATAATAATGTCATGTACAAAAACCAACACTGCACACCCATTACTCTCGTTTGAATTACCCGCGGACCCGTGATCTGATAGATGTGCCACACATGTCAGATGAAAGAGGAGACACAGATCTATCATTTGATACTAAGTACATCCTTCTGGGTTATAAAACAGACGAAGTGACAGCAAAATAATAACTTCATATAGCTTGGCTTTTTGTCTGTTTTTACAGCATGTTTATAATCCAACGCTATTGTTTGTTTCTCTATATGGCAAAGAATGTTCATAATCCGGTTTTGAGATCCTAGCATCCTGAGATCCTAATTCCTGCATGGACTCCAATTCAAGGCTCACATTGCATCCCAATTTGTTCGACAAAGAAACACCTTTTTTGCCTTTACTTTGTTCATGGCAATGCAGTAAAAAGTTGTAGAGGATGAGCGCAGACACGCACACACAGGCTAACACGTAAACTCGGGTCAAGTCAGGTCAGATCAGTTTGTGTCACAGATATGGAGCGCAGAAAGGTAATTTTTAATCACTAAATAAAAAATGGCATTTATTTCTGTAAGGTGCACACCACATATGTCTGTAAATTGCTCAGCCCCAGAGAATCCCTCCACCATGACAATGATATTGCCAGATTCAGGACAGTCTGCCTAACACACACATGAAATGCATGTAGATCTATGAGCTTGTTGTGGTGAGATACATGTCAAAATATAAGATTTTTTATAATATGCTTCCAGGCTCAACTGTCATCCTATTATTGTTATAGTTACTCCGGGGGATAACAAGCATTAACAAGCTGCTTGTTAACACTTAACAGTTAACAAATATGCTTGTAAGTAACTTAAAAGGCTGCTTATTAATACCTGAAAGCTGTATGTTACCAGTTAGTTAATGTTATTAAAGGATGACAACAGTTAACTAACTGTTAGTAATGTATTGTCAACTGCTTATAATGCACTGTTAATACCTAATAAGCACATGCTATTCTAAAGCGTTACCAAATTGCTTCTATTTTAATTGTAGACATTGAAAATAGCCATTACAAGTTAAGCACATTAAATATTGTGTAGTTTGGCTAAAAATAATACATTTCATGACATCCTCATAGCCTGTTACTATTCTCTCTAAATGTGTTGCTTGTGGCAGGGGCAAAATGC
Source organism: Alosa pseudoharengus (assembly GCF_046254945.1). Taxonomy (NCBI): domain Eukaryota; kingdom Metazoa; phylum Chordata; class Actinopteri; order Clupeiformes; family Clupeidae; genus Alosa; species Alosa pseudoharengus. The sequence goes on along the minus strand of NW_027468564.1, from coordinate 25,830,871 downwards.
TTAGAAGCCTTAACTGCACTACTGAACAATATCATTTGTATTTAAGGTATACAGCTGAGGATTGTACTTCTGGGGAAAACTGGATCGGGAAAGAGCAGAAGTGGAAACAGGATTTTAGGGGAAAATGCCTTTTTATCAATGTGTGCTCCTGAATCTGTAACGAGAGAATGCCAGATATCAACACGTAAAGGTTCAAATGTCAGTGTAATTGACACACCAGATATGTTTGACAGAGAACTGTGGAAAGAACTGAAACAGTATCCTGACTTGTCTGTGCCTGAACGCCATGCCTTCCTACTTGTGATCAGACTGGATGTGAGAATCACAGACAAAGAGATAAAGGCCATTGAATGGATCAAAGAGAACTTAGGAGAGAAGGCTTTACTCCATACAATTGTACTGTTCACTCATGCTGATCAGCTGGGGGGGAAATCAGTAGATAGATACATTCATTCCAACAGTGATTTGGATGAAATAATTAATAAATGTGACAACAGATATCATGTGTTCAATAACATCAGTGAGAACCATCATGAGGTTACCAAATTATTGGAAAATGTTTCTGAAATGCTTCAGGACAGTAGAGGAAATCATTTGGGATGTAAGCAGGCTCAAAAAGACTTGAAAGGGAAATAATGACAAAAAAGGAAAAGAAAACATCAAAGCAAACCATCAACAAAACAATGCGAGGTAAAACCAACACAAATGGACATCTGGTGTGAGTAAGTGACTGTGGACCCCCAAGTGACCAAATGAGACATGGCATTGTGCATGAAGACATTCTTATAATCTGATGTCCTTATATAAAATACTGTGTAAAGATTTATATTGTGTATATGTTAGCCTCTTATGCTGTCTTATGTGTCTATTTGTATTATTTTTTTATTGCACATTGTATCTTAAGTAAACACGCTTTAGTTTTCAGAAATTTGAAAGTGCTTAACAACATGTTTCCATTGTACCTTACAAATTGATTTAACATTAATGTACTCTAGTCACCATTTTCTCTTGCAGATTTTGTTTTGGGTCATATTTCCCTCCTTGTCCCTCCTGTACTGTAATTACACTTATACATAGCCTTATTCTACTGCTCTTCATACTATCTGTCCTGCACATACACTTATTCTTAATACTCTTATAATGTTACTGCTTCTGCTCTACAATGGTACTGTTACAACACTGCACATATCTGTACATACTGTACATATCTGTCTATATGGTTCATACTGAATATCCATATTTATTCTTGTATTCTGTTTTTCTTTTAATATATTCTGTTAATATACTGCATATATCTATATTATTCTTACTACTATTATATTGTTACTGCTACTACATTGCACATATCTCTACATGTTGTTCATACATTGTTCATATAACATAGCCATATTTATTCTGCTCTTATAAACTAACTGCTAATACACTGCACATATTTATATCTAATTTATATTACTCTAAACCACCCTCTGTGAACCAACTGCATACCACTGTCTACGCTGCACTATATTTGGGTAATTTCACAATTTGGGTGTGCGCTTTCTTTCAAAACGGTCAAAAATTAAACCATCTAAAAACCATCTAAAATGTTTGGGGGTTTTACACATTCAATAAATTCAGTCTGTAGAAGGATAAAACAGTTGTTTATATCTGTGTCTCATGGACTGTCAAACATTTGAGTTTGAGTGGACATTTTAGTGTTTCTTTATCTAAACACACAGATAATTAATATATTACTTCTAAAATGGTAAAATGCTGACACTTTTTGGTCAAAATTATTGTATCACTGTGTATGTTTTCACAGGTGCATAATCATGCTATTTTAATTGCATTAACTGTAATTTCAGTCAACTGTGCTTCACCCTCTGAGGTAAGAAGGTGGTCAATATAATTGGGTTTCAGTTTCATTAAGTGAGCCTTTATGGAAGAATATTAAGCCATATTTACACATAGCCGGGTATTTAGAGAAGCTAATATTTCCCCCCTCCGTTTTCAATAATAACATTGTGCACACAACATTGTTTTAAAAAAACTTGTCATTTACATCAACCCGCATAAATACGCTGTCGAGCGCCATAATAACTATGCCAAACCTATGGGTGGCAGTGTAGGGAAAGGAATAAAGCCATACTGGCCAATCAAAATCCTCAGAATCGACACCAACGACTAACACGAGCAGTAAAAATGCTGACCTCCGTGCGATCCTTCGCCTCTGCTCCTCCATGTAGAGCAGTTGTTGCAAATGCAAACAGGCCAGAAGCGTTTGCACAAAAGTAAAAATTAGTAGTAGCCTACCTTAACAGCATCCATGATAATCCTGATCAGTAGCCAAAGAAACTGTAAACATCAGGCGCTCACATGACGTTAAGGATTTTCTGGCGCATAATGTGACGTTTAAGAAGCTAAAACGCCGTTTATCCCTGTTGACACGGCAGCACATAACCGGCGTTATCAGAAATCTCCACTTTGGCCGGAGGTTTTAGAAATAATCGTTTTCTGTGATAAAAACGGGGTTTTGGTGTAAACGAGAGGCCAAACCGCAGGGGAATATCTGCGTTTTCCCTTCGTGTAAACGGGGTCTTTGTTTTGTTTTGTACGTGTGTATCACGTTTTGAAACTGTAGAAATTATTTGTAACTGTAAAAATGATCTGTACAAGTAATTGTCAATATCACAAATAGGCCCTACACTTACAAATCTATTCTACGGGTACGGATTGCGTTTACAGCTACAAACCATCCTACAGTTAAAAATATTTTACCATTACAAATATATTCTACAATTCCAAATCATTATTCTACGTACAAAAAGTTGTCCTACAGTTACAAATCTTTTCTGCAGGTGCACAGACTTTTGCACCACCTTAGGGATAAGAAGCGTCTCATATGTATTGTGTGTCTATGTATCAGGATTTGTAACTGTAAAAATGATTTGTGATTTAGCAAAAAAATAACACGAACGATTTTAAGTGTTACTCATATATATCCTTCACTTACAAATATATTCTACAGGTATTAAACCTTCCACAGTTGCTGTCTTTCAATTACGAAATTATTCTGCCATTACAAGTCTCTGCCGCTCGCACAAGTACATTTTCTGCAAGTATATGAATACTTTTGAGACTGTTCTGGCATTTCCTGTTGAATAGCCAATGGCGATGCTCAGGTTTGGCTATTCGTGCTTTCATGCTTTAGGTCAATAATGTTATTATACAACTACTGTGCACAATTTTAAGTTTTTATCTACTTTATTCTCTGAGATATGGAAGCTTAAAATCTGAATATGAAAAAATGCTGTTTTGAAAATGGCTAAGTACCTTTGGTCATTACGTTCGAACAATTCATGCTAGATTCTTGAAATTTTCAAGGATTATTCTACATTTTTAATTATCTTCAACTTATCTTCAACTCAAAATATTGTGTTGGTATTTGGACTCAAACTATATCAATTAAGGCAGTGTTTCCCAAACTTTTTTTCTGGGGACCCACTTTAAAAATGACAGACTATCGCGACCCAACTCGTGACTGTGGTAGTTAACAAACTAGATCCTAATAGAAAGCTGTTAGCTTTCCTAAGCTATATAAGGTATAAGCTAGGGGTATTACACAACATAAATTGTCACTATGCTATGCTGGCGACCCAAATAAAATCTCCTACGACCCACCTGTGGGTCGCGACCCAGTCTTTGGGAACCAATGAATTAAGGTATCAAACATAGTTTTCATAGATGATTGATTTTTTCCTGGCTTCCTACGGACATTTGTTTAGTTATACAATGTGCTGATTTGTCATGCCATGTGTTTTGGCTCCTTGTTTCCTTGTCTCTAAAATGTCCAATGGTAACCTTACACAGTCATTTTGCTCATCAGTTGTTCTATGTCATACACATCCCAAAAAGTCACATAAGAGTAATGAGTAATAAATAAACATTATAAACAACAAAGTAACACTTACCCATAATCCCTAACTGCTGTAGGACCATAACTTAAAATGTTAAGTTCAGCCCACATATTATTGAGTTGACTTCAAAACCAAAGTTGAAACACTGTCAAGTTGAAATTACTCAAGAAACAGTGACATTTCAAATAACACACAGATATGGCCTTATTACTGTATTATCTACGCAAGACCTGCTCAATAAAACAAGCGCCCTCTGTTTCATTTGTAGGTGACTATATCTAATTTAATTGTTGTTATGAACTGGATATGTGATGATTCTGATACTGGATATGGGGCCCCCGTTGTACAATGCCTGCATACCACGAATAGTGCAATCATACAATCAATGAGAGCATGTGGTTATAAATTCTTTGATGCAACAGTTGCTTTTCTGGACCAGTGAGTGACATTTGGGTAATTTTCTGCGGCACACCTGATGATCTCTCACGGCACACTAGTGTGCCCCGGCACAGTGGTTGAAAAACACTGTTCTACTCTACATCTCTGACTGTAGGTTGTAGTTCAATGAAATTTGTCTTGTCTAGGTGTTTACTGTAGGTCTTACAGTTACATCTTGAGAGGAATGAATAAATTATTTTTTTATTCAGTACATTTTGTCTTTTTGCAATTTTTTCTGATACCAGAAAAATGAGAAAGAAATGGAACAGACATAGCAAAAATGCTCATTTTGAGAACTATATTTTGCATTTTGTTGTCCAATGTGTAATGATTGATTGAAATCACACAGTGATTTGACGACAGGATGTGTTGTTTGAAGGCAAGATTTGCTTTTGCTGCATGTGTTAAGTGTTTTGAGAGAGTAACAGCCTTTTGCAAGCAAAATGTGTCATTTTGTCCAGGGTGCGTTTGTTCAGACACGGGTGTTAACTGTTTTGAGAATGTGATGTCAGAGTTGACACAGGCATCAAAACGATCGAGAAAGACTGTAATAACAAAGTACTTTTTTGCTTTTACTCAAGTAGGCTTGTCCAATTGGAATATTTACTTTTACTCAAGTATATTTGGAAGGAAGTAATTGTACTCGTACTTGAGTATGATTTTCAGTACTTTACCCACCACTGATAGATAGATGGAAAGACAGTTGGTCAGTCCTGTGAAGGTGTGGAGTCCAAAATATGTCACCAGAGACTATTTGTGTATGTAAATGAGATGGATGGATGTAATACATTATATTGTATATTTATGTCCACGTTTTGTGTAACAGAAGTTGAATCTGTTGAGCCTTATATATCTTATGTAGTTAGCATGCCTCATCCATTATAATCAATAACTCAATAAAAAACACTGTAACTTTTGTGAAACTAAAAATGAACATGTTAAAGAAAGGAAAACAGGAATTTTCTACTTCATGAAAAGTACCATAAATGTTTTTTGTTTTTTTCATTAATCTGATGATGGTCTTTTGTAAGGTCTTTAAGGCCCAGTCGGGTTGAAGATGCGTGTTGGATATCAGCATTTCCACCTATGTCTGTCATGCAGCTTCAAGGTGGCTAGCTGACAGGTGTTGTTAAGATTGTGTTACTGGGGGGCGCTGTGGCACAACAGGCTACAGCGCTCATACCATAAACTGTACGGGTCCCAGTGCCCACGGGGACCCAAGTTCGAATCCGACCTGCTGTCATATCCCGGTCCCTTCCCATCTCTCTCTCCCACTTACTTCCTGTCTCACTCTTCACTGTCCTATACAAATAAAGGCAAAAGGCCCAAAAAATATACTTTAAAAGATTGTGTTACTGCCTACGTTCATTCTTGTCTAGCTGCACCAGGAGCAGAGGCGGACAGAGTACACAGCTTCATTACATGAGTAAAAGTACAGATACCCTTTGCTAAATGTTACTCAAGTACAAGTAAAAGTATAACAGTCAGATGTCTACTTAAGTAAAAGTACTGAAGTACTTGTTTTTAAAAGTACTTGAGTATCAAGAGTAGCCTACATTTTCTAAATATTGCATTACTACTGCCACAGTGCTTACATTTATGTACAGAAACGTCCTACATGGAGTTATGAAAAATGTTAATGTTAATACCTTGGAGAATTTAAAAGGAATTGGAAGTAAAATCAAGTAATTTTCATCTTTTTACCATGTTGCCAGGGATGGGCAGTATTTCTAATACATGTATTTCAAATACGTATTTCAAATACAAAATACTATTTTGTAATTGAAACACTTGAAGCGAAAACTATCATTAACTTGAAAATTGAAATAGTCTGGCGAGGTGGGGCCACAGGTTGGCACATTCCCGGGATGGACCTGCTGCGTCTTCATCCATTGTTTCGTCCATGGTTTTGTCTCTTATCTAAATCTGACCATGGAGTTGACTTTGGCGGAAAGCTCAAGGTGATTGCTGATAGGCTGTCCCAATCAGTGGCGCCTGCACAATCCAATCACGTTTGAGAGGGAAACAACAAATTGAGGGTTTCCGAGATTTTTCTTTTTTCCTTTTTTTTAGAAGTAGTAACAGGTACTCACAGTTATGGATAGAAATGTAGTGGAGTAAAGAGTACAATATTTGCCTCTCAAATGTACTTGAGTAAAGTCATGAGTACTCCCCAAAAATGATACTCGAGTAAAGTACAGATCCCTCAAAATTGTACTCAAGTACTGTACTCAAGTAAATGTACTCCGTTACTGTCCGGCTCTGACCAGGAGACATTGGTCTTCATGTTGTCAAATTCATCACAGATCACCGCTGGTTTGAATGATTGGATCACAATGCATTCTCAGTGGTACCACTGTGTTACAACAAGTCACATAATGTATGTGCAGGCAGAGCTGAATAGTCTCTTATCTTCCTCAGACACATTGCCCTGCCTGCCCCTGATAAGCTGTGGAGGTCTCCCCCTTTGGGGTGGTACGGGTGGCCAAGGACTTTGAGCTGTGCCTGCTAATGAAGACAGACACTTTGTCAGCTGCTTGTGCTGAAATGGCCTGAAAATGAAGTCAAGTTAATACATTACATTTCTGAACAGATTAAGATCTGTGGATATGAAGACTCATTCACAATGGACCTGTTGGATTTGAAAGGATAGAAGGTGTAAGTTGGGACAACTGTGTGTGTGTGTGTGTGTGTGTGTGTGTGTGTGTGTGTGTGTGTGTGTGTGTGTGTGTGTGTGTGTGTGTGTGTGTGTGTACACGTGTGCATGTGTGTCTTTGTCTCTGTGTGTGGATTGACAAAAAAAAACGAAAAAGTTTAGTGCTTAAGTGCACTAATTGGAAAAGGAGACCTGTATTTGCAGCATCTGAGTTTGTTTTTCCACCATACAGTAGTTATGCATCTGTTTGTTGCAACGTTTTCCACCATAGTTACCATAGTTGCATTTCTTGCATGTGGAGGCGTGCATTGTTTTGTGCATGCTTTCATGTGTATTAAGTAACAGGATGTTGTTGTCCACCATATGTCACGTTACTACTCACTGTTTTGTGTTTTGTAATGTCGTCGTCTGAATAACTTTACTGTGTAGGCACACACAGTGTCCATTAGACTGGGGCTGCCCTGCTTCTTTTGGTGTGTGTGTGTGTGTGTGTGTGTGTGTGTGTGTGTGTGTGTGTGTGTTTGTGTGTGTGAATGTGTGCACTGTGAACAAATATTTGCAAAAATTACTGCAGAAAAAAATGTGCATGGCAGCAGTAATAGACCATAAAATCCAAATGATATATTAAATTATATAGATATAAAATATTATATTATTGGTTACTATAGAAAGTTAATTACCCTAAATCAAGAAACAGTACAAAACTGTAGTTTGTACTGCCATGATATGCACTTAAGATATATCTAAAAAATACGATAGAATACTGGCAGCTGTGTTTGCCAGAACTTCACCGTCAAAAATACAGTGACAATATATAAATTACAGTAAAAATCCTGTGAAATGGCAACAATAATAGATCATAACATCTAGAATAGTATATCACTCCAGTAGTCTGTATTTCTGTACCAACACACACAAATATCTGTACTCACGTGCCTTTCCATAGGTTGTGATGGCGTCGCTGGAGGATGAGCTGTCGTGCCCCGTGTGTCGGGAGCTCTTCAGCGACCCGCTGCTCCTCTCCTGCGGCCACAGCTTCTGCCGCTCCTGCCTGGAGGAGAGCTGTAGGGAGCGGGGGAGAGAGGAGCGGCGCTGCCCCCTCTGCAGACACCAGAGCCAGAACTCCAGGGACTTCGTAGCCCCTAACCTGGCCCTCAGGAACCTCTGTGAGGCCTTCAGGAAGGACGGAGAGCCCACAGATGACCTAAACAACCTCACAGATGGTCAGAAGTTTGTATGAGAGTGTTCTGCAAGTGTTGTATAAGTGTGTTAATATTGTACGTGTGCATACATATGTTTGAGTATACCTACTGGTGTTTGTGTATTGTGTGTAAATGATTCCGTATATGTAGATGTTGACATACTATGGTGAGTGTCATAAACTTCAAACTTGTGCTTGTCCTTGTGGTACTTAATGAGAGACCCACACAGTGAGAAACAAATGAGGTGTTTTTAGGATGTGTGTTGTTGTTTATGTTTGTTGTTGTTGTTTTTATTATCACAGTGCTGCAGGTGAATAGAGAGCATCAGCTCCAGGGTCCACGCAGCAGGTCTCAGGGTGTTTGCCCCGAACACTCGCAGAGGCTGCAGCTCTACTGTCAGGACGACGAGCAGCTGGTGTGTGTGGAGTGTGTGTCTCAGCTGCACCACTCACACACCTTCAGCTCCGTCAGCAAGGCCGCGCACCAGCGCAGGGTGAGGGTTTAAAAACGTTTAAATCAGTTTAATAAAAGACATTATAGCGTATACATTCAAAAAATTAGAGTCTTCTAAAAAAATCATTATCAGTTTCTGGAACTGGTGTATGAGTTACACTTCTGGAGCATACACAACATACTTTTGGCTTGTTTTTGAAAATCGAGCTGGAAGAACCTTGTGTGTTTGGTAGCATTTTGGTTGCATACGGTGTGTTCCTGTGTTGATCATTTCACCACATGTTACGGTGTAGGTTTGGTGTTTTATTTTGCGATGTTTCGTCTTACAGGACACCATCAGATCCATAATGCGGACTCTGGCAGATCAGCTGGACATTGATAAGATCCTCTGTGGTGAAACTCTTGGCCATGTTAAGGTTGGTTCCCCAAAATGGCAAGATAACCAATAGCCTGCATTCAGTTACCTTGATAAGCCATGGTGATGTTAAAACCAATAGCCTATTCAGTTACCTCAATAAGCCATGGTGATGTTATAACCAATAGCCTATTCAGTTACCTTGATAAGCCATGGTGATGTTATAACCAATAGCCTATTCAGTTACCTTGATAAGCCATGGTGTGATGTTATAACCAATAGCCTATTCAGTTACCTTGATAAGCCATGGTGATGTTATAACCAATAGCCTATTCAGTTACCTTGATAAGCCATGGTGATGTTATAACCAAAAGCCTACATTCAGTTACCTTGATAAGCCATGGTGATGTTAAAACCAATAGCCTATTCAGTTACCTTGATAAGCCATGGTGATGTTAAAACCAATAGCCTATTCAGTTACCTTGATAAGCCATGGTGATGTTATAACCAATAGCCTATTCAGTTACCTTGATAAGCTATGGTGATGTTATAACCAATAGCCTACATTCAGTTACCTTGATAAGCCATGGTGTGATGTTATGTGTGTATGCGTATGATCCTGTGTCGACACGACGGCATAGCCACGCAGAGCCCTCTGTGTCTCCTATACTCCCTCCAAGCCCTACGTGCTCTTCAAAAAAGTGTAACTTTGTTCACGGCGACACAGCTACAATACATTTTCCCCTATTTCTACGTATATATTTATAACACTGTGGTCCAAAAGTCACAGTCATTTTTTTCCAGTACTGTTTCAGGGAGATGCCACTGACTCATCTGGAACATACTGTCTGAATGTAGCCTAACTGGTCCAACAGTCACAATCATTTCTTTTTCATTACTGTTTCACCTCCATGTGAGCGATGTTCCTTTTGCAACATTTACATTTTTGCGAATGCATTTGTCCAAAGTGACTTACATCAATGGAACAGCAGTTTAGGCTATTAACATTTAAGCATTTTTAGATTTAAACTACAGAGCTACAACTACAGCAATAGAATAACATTTAAGCTATTAACATTTAAGCATTTTAACATTTAAACTTTTAAACTACAGAGCTACGGTGTTAGAATAATGTTGAAATGTGAACTGTACAGTACACTACTGCTACTACTTCCTATTGTGACCTGTGAGCTCTATTCTACTACATTTCCACACTTCTCCTCTTGTGTCAGACCCAGGCAGCACAGACGGAGATGCAGATAAAGGAGGAGTTTGAGAAGCTCCACCAGTTCCTGAGGAGAGAGGAGGAGATGCGGGTAGCAGCCCTGAGGGAGGAGGAGGAGCGGAAGAGATGGAGGCTGATGGAGAAAATCGGAGAGATGGATGAAGCCGCGGCGACCCTGGAGAGGAGAGCCGAACTCGTCGAGCTGGAGATGGGCGCTGATGATGTCACCTTCCTACAGGTGAGGAAGAGGGGCGGATTCATAATGTGGTCAGGGGGGAAGAGGAAGTCTTTTTACTTGTTATTTTTTTGGCAGTTCTGTTTGTTACGGTAAATTCAATACATGTAAAAAGAGAATAACTGTCTAATCATTTCTGGTCATTAGTGAGATGGTAATGTTCATACACATACAATATAAATAATTATGGTCTTTACATGTAATTTGTTTGAGTAGCTTTGGTTATTAGTGTAAGGAAAGAAGATTCTAGCATTCTTACCCAATGCAATGCAGCCACCCTTGTTACCTTTGTGTGTTACAGACTTACAAGGGCATGGAGCAAAGGTATGTTGTCAGTGGTTTCCTATCCTTTGGTTTCCAGATCATTTGGTTGAATATTGCATGTGAGAGCGGGAGAGAGAAAAACATGTGTTTCATGCATACAGTGCATGTGCTTTCATTTATGATCATATTTGTGTGTGTATTCCTGTGCATGTGTGTGTGTGTGTGTGTGTGTGTGTGTGTGTGTGTGTGTGTGTGTGTGTCCATTCCAGAGTCAGGGCCAGTGTTTTAGATTACACGCTGGATGCAGGAGCCCTGATTGACGTGTCCAAACACATGGGGAATGTCCGATTCAGGGTCTGGGAGAGGATGAGGAGGATCGCTCCATACTGTTAGTTCACATGTGTGCATCCATGATGCTATGTGTGTGTGTGTGTGTATACCCTTTTATAGATACATTATCTATCACAATCCGTCAAACATACACCAAGATTCAAGAACCTTTATTCTTATGTAAGCTGTATTTCCTTCATTGCTGAATATCAGTGACAATACCATTTTAATGTCTAGTGCGCCCTCTAGAGGTCTTTAACCACATTACCCTTTATTATCACACAATTGGAGTACAGAACAGTACACAAATAATATCAGACCTGTGTGACACACACACAAACACACATACACACACAAACACTTCGGACTTGTAACCGGAGGGTTGCCGGTTCGAACCCCGACCAGTAGGCACGGCTGAAGTGCCCTTGAGCAAGGCACCTAACCCCTCACTGCTCCCCGAGCGCCGCTGTTGATGCAGGCAGCTCACTGCGCCGGGATTAGTGTGTGCTTCACCTCACTGTGTGTTCATTATGTGCTGTTTGGGTTTCACTAATTCACGGATTGGGATAAAATGCAGAGACCAAATTTCCCTCACGGGATCAAAAGAGTATATATATACTTATATATATATATAACTCACACATACATATACACACACACAAAGAAATATGTCACACATGTTTAAAACATCAATATGTATGAAAACTTGTTTTTAAGCTGTATTTCTTTCATTGCTGAATATCAGTGACAATACCATTTTATTGTCTAGTGCGCCCTCTAGAGGTCTTTAACCACATTACCCTTTATTATCACAATTGGAGTACAGAATAGTACACAAATAATAGCATACCTGTGTGACACACACACATACACACACACACACACAAAGAAATATGTCACACATGTTTAAAACATCAATATGTCTGAGAACTTTTTTTTTCTTCCAAAAGAAAACATTTGTGTAGCACCTTCCAGACGTCCAATGACCACATTGCACTTTAGAAAGTCTCTGGAACAGTCACATCAGTCATCACTGCTATTACTTCAATGAATTACTATCTCTATTATGATTACTGTTGATGTGCTTACTGTCTGACTGTCCTGTGCAATCCTGTCCGGTCCCTCTGCAGATCCCGTGGTTCTGGACCCGAACACGGCCCACCGGTTCCTCCACCTGTCGGAGGACCTGAGCCGCGTCTGGGACAGCGGAACCCGCGCCGACGTGCCTGAGAACCCCGAGCGGTTCTACGAGTACGAAGAAGTGCTGGGCTCCGAGGGGTTCTGCTCGGGCCGGCGAGGATGGGAGGTGGAGGTGGGCGGGGCCGAGATCTGGATTGTGGGCGTGGCCGAGGAGTCTTGTGAGAGGAAGGGGAAGTGTAAGACGGTGCCGGATGAAGGGTTCTGGGTGATCCACCACAGAGACGGCAGGTAGCCTAGAACGCATCTGTGTGTGTGTGTGTGTGTGTGTGTGTGTGTGTGTGTATGTGTGTGTGTGTGTGTGTGTGTGTGTGTGTGTGTGTGTGTGTTTGTTATCATTATTGTCTGTTTCTTCATATGCCCACAACTGAGAATAAAATTAGGCCTACATATTTGTATTGTTAATTGTGTGTGTATACATTTGTGTATGTGTGTGTGTATGTGTGTGTGTGTGGGTGTGTGGGTGTGTGTGTGTGAAATTATTATTTAATCTCTTTGTTTATGTGCCCACATCCAAAACTTAAATGAATAAAATTAGTCCTAGATATTTTTGTATGTATGTGTGTGTGTATTGTGCCATTGTGTGTGTGTGTGTGTTTGTGTGTGTGTGTGTGTGTGTGTGTGTGATCCACCACCTTGACCGCACACACCACACCAATACAGAAACCCTTGAGGATTTCCATTGGGTCCATGTATATAAACCCACTATATGACCCAGAGCCAGCCCTTCCCAGTTCACAGTGCTACTATTCCTCCTCCTCCTTCTCCTCCTCCTCCTCCTCCTCTCCTCCTCTCCTCCTCCTCCTCTCCTCCTCTTCCTCTCCTCCTCTTCCTCCTCCTCCTCTCCTCCTCTTCCTCTCCTCCTCTTCCTCCTCCTCCTCTCCTCCTCATCATCCTCCTCCTTCTCCTCCTCCTCCTCCTCCTCCTCCTCTCCTCCTCATCATCCTCCTCCTCCTCTCCTCCTCCTCCTCTCCTCCTCCTCCTCTCCTCCTCTTCCTCTCCTCCTCCTCCTCCTCCTCTTCCTCCTCCACGCCGTGCAGGTACAGCGCCCTGGTGTCCACGGACGTGAGCATCCCGCTGCACACTGACCACAAGCTGCAGAGGATCAGGGTGGAGCTGGACTGGCCTGGGGGCCAGGTGACCTTCACCAACGCCGACGGCAACACACACCTACACACCTACACACACACCTTCACCGAGAGGGTGTACCCGTACTTCTACACGCAGTGTAAACAGCCGCTGAAGATCCTGCCCGCCAGCGTATCTTTGTGTGTGAGCGAGGCGGCGAGTGCTGTAGCGTAGCTTTCGTTTGATTTTTACGAGCTTCAGTCGTAATGACGCACTTTAAAATATCTTTAGCAGTTGCCCGCCAGCGTATCTATGCGTGTGAGTGAGGCGGCGAGTGCTGTAGCGTAGTTTTCGTTTGATTTTTACGAGCTTCAGTCGTAATGACGAACTTTAAAAGTTCTTTACCAACTTGAAGTGCAGTTCATTAGAAGAAGCCAGAGTGTTGATCGGCAATGATCGGCAAAGATGAGCAACGTGCAAAGTCTTAAGTCTAACTAAAGTTAGTTTAATAACTAGGCAAAGTCAATTCTTCCTGCCAGTATCTGTGTGTGTGTGTGTGTGTGTGTGTGTGTGATTATGATGACTCATTTAGCTTAGCTGTCTTTTTTGGGTATTTTGTTTAAGTTGTACTAACACCACATGGTATTTTGTGAGCGTCAATTTTAATGGTGCACTTTAGAAGTTCTTTACCTGTTTGAATTGCAATTCTGTAGAAAGACCTGTATTGCCACAATTATTGTATGAGGAAAAAACATTACATCAGGCGTTTACAAACCTTTGCGAGTTTTAAAAGGCTTATTTTACCACTGGTGAAGGGCTGGAAAATTCAAAACACAAATTATTATCGACACACAAGTAGTATGTTTTTAAGATTTCTGAATTGTCTTCTGCACTTGTGGACATCTGCTAACGTTTGTTGAGATTCCAAATAGTGTCCATTAGTTTATGTTGGTCAGACAGAAGGCAGGGGAGTCTGCAAACCATGATTTGTTGGTCCAACTATGTGAGCAAGAGGTTGAGTTTTTTATTTCCTTGCCAGTGAGAGGTTCATGACTGCAACCCTTTTTGAAGTCACCCCATTTGAGAACCGCTGGCTTAAATGAGAGTAATGCTTTTGTGTCCATAAGAGAACCGCTGGCTTAAATGAGAGAGCAATGCTTTTGTGTCCATAAGAGAACCACTGGCTTAAATGAGAGCAATGCTTTTGTGTCCATAAGAGAACCGCTGGCTTAAATGAGAGCAATTGCTTTTGTGTCCATTTGAGAACCACTGGCTTAAATGAGAGCAATTGCTTTTGTGTTGATTTGATTCTTTTAGTCTGTGTTACACATTTCTGATTAACCGATGAATGGTGCTTGTTGTGTCTGTTTTCAGTCAGGTTTGTTTTGCCATTATGTCACTTTAGTGAGAGTGTTATACCTTTATTTATATTTTATTTATTGTTTTTATTTATGTTACTGAATTAATATTAATGAATTGGATTACCTGTGTGCTGACCTGTATTCTGGATTGTAAGATTTATCTTCTTTTGCTCATTGTCTATTAGGGATGTCCGATATTGGCTTTTTTGCCGATATCCGATATGCCGATATTGTCCAACTCTCAAATTTCGATTCCGATATCAGCCGATACCGATGTCGATATATGGGTTATTTTTCCTCAAAACTAATTTAGGTAACATCACATATCTCCTGTTGTGGAATTAACACAACATGCTTAATGTTATTGTGATGCCCCACTGGATGCATTCTTGAATGCAACAAGGCTTTCCAAATGTTAACATTGTCTGTGCAAAATAAGAAAAATACTTGCAACATAGCAGAATGTAAAGCT
>NW_027468564.1:25798219-25808219 GCF_046254945.1 Alosa pseudoharengus | reverse complement strand
ACACACACACACACACACACACACACACACACACACACACACACACACACACACACACACACACAGACTCGCTCTCAGTCTGGTCAGGAGCGTCTGTCTCTAGGAGGAGGATGCCTCTCTGCGTTCCCAACCACACACACACACACACACACACACACAGAGACTCGCTCTCAGTAGTGGTCTGGTCAGGAGCGTCTGTCTCTAGGAGGAGGACGCCTCTCTGTGTTCCCAACCACACACACACACACACACACACACACACACACATACACACACACACACATCACAGGAACTGTGCATGGCTCAGATCAGATCAAATGGCTTCCAGACTGGGACGCCACCAACTGCCACCACTGCTGAAAGGACTTGTTGATGAGCCACCACTGAGGACAACGGCTGGTGCTGGATGGAGGCAATCAAGGGGGTGGCTTTGACCAGATCACAGGGCCTTCAGACCGGGACACCACCAGCCACCACTGCTGCAGGACTATCTGGACACAGAGATGTTGTGTTGTTTTCAACACATTCATTTTAAGAGTGCAGGCACGTCACTGAAGCATTCTGTTTGCGTAGCTGCAACAATTAGCTTCCACTGTGACCAGTGGACCTGCACCCGATGTGGTAGCGGCGTGTACATTCGAAAAAATGTAGGTTCAATTCCCGACTGCCACTGTTGTGCCCTTGAGCAAGGCAAATTTCCCTGAGTTGCTCCAGGGAGACTGGTCCTTGTACTAATTTACATTATGTAAGTGGCCCTTGTACTAATTTGCTTCGGCAAATAAAAGAGTCAGCGAAACTAATAAGTATGTTTTTTATGTGATGTAGCATAACAAAGGGTCTGAATATTTATGTTTTATATACATTTACAAAACACTTCAAACACCTGTTGTTTTTTGTGGAGTGTTGGGAGTATTGTGTGTAGATTGATGAGAACAAAATGATCCATTTTAAGTCTGAAACATGTGGAACAAAATGTGGAAAACTTGAGAAAACTTGTGAAAACTTGCTTTTGGATAAAAGCGCCAGCCAAATGAATAAGAGTAAATAAGTATATTTATTTGAAGTAAGTAAGTATACGTATAAGTATATATACTCTTTTGATCCTGTGAGGGAAATTTGGTCTCTGCATTTATCCCAATCCGTGAATTAGTGAACCACATTCAGACAGTGAACACACAGTGAGGTGAAGCACACACTATTCCCGGCGCAGTGAGCTGGCTGCACCAACAGCGGCGCTCGGGGAGCAGTGAGGGGTTAGGTGCTTTGCTCAAGGGCACTTCAGCCGTGCCTACTGGTCGGGGTTCGGCAACCCTCCATTGTGTGGAAAGGGAATGCTGGGAGTTGTCAATGTCCAGCTTGGTGGAGGAGCTCAGATGTGCTAAGACCAGTCTGGAGGTGATCTGTCACAGTCCAATGATCCAGTCATCTTAAATTCTACTTAACCTAGATACCGCTGGTCAATGTGATCCCTACACCCTAACCTAACCCTACCTATACTTGCAGAACACACCCAGTAGAAGGCTCCCGCAGACTGTCTTCATTTGCAATTGTAACTTTATTGCAACGTTTCGGTCAATTGCCTGATGATGACCGAAACGTTGCAATAAAAAGCTACAATTGCAAATGAAGACAGCGTGCGGGAGCCATCTGCTTCCTTTGATATTGGTGACCCTGTGGTCCGTCTCCGACGCACCCGTCCCAAGGAGGTGCGCAAAAGCTCAACTTGTTCAGAACACTCCCAGTGACAGTGGCCACTAGTGTCCCTCTTCCCTACCAGAGGCCCAGGGCAGCAATAACTTGCCACGAGACAGACGACTGCTGCTGTTATTTCTGAGTGAATGTGTGTTATGTGCAGCTTATATATGTACACATTTTAATAAAAATGTTTTATTCCCCTAAAGCCCTCCTAAAGTCTAACGTGAATGAACTACAACATTCTGATTCTGACCATCCTGTTGCTATAGTGTTATACGGGCCTATTCACTGCTGTTGTTCTCAATGTACTCCAGACATTTCCCCATAGACTCAATGAGCTGCTCATTCGAAGCTTACTCCGGCTTATTCCAGATCCGTTATTTATGCTAGAGGACCACCAGCCCAGGTCTACCTCTCGAGCCTGCAGTGATTTACACAGCCACAGCCATGGGCTTGTTATACATACATGCAGGGTGTGTTTACATGAGGTCAGGATATAAGAGTCGGGACTGTCTCAGTAAAGTGCTAAACAAAAGATCTCACAAGGGCCCGCACTTTCCCCCGGTAAGCCTTTTATCTGTGAGTTATTTCACCTCTATACTTTTATCGGTCTCTTTCTCTCTCTCATTCTCTTCTGCTTCCCTCCCTCCTTCCCTCTCTCTCCCTCCTTCTCTCTCCCTCCCTCCCTCTTTCTCTGTCTTTCAGCTTCACGTTGTAGCTCTTGCTCAGTTAATATCTTGCTGTAAGTCTTTTCTTTCATTTTTTTCTCTCTCTCTCTCATCCCTTCTATCTCACCCTCTCATCCTTCTCTCTCTCTCTCTACCGCCCTCTCCTTCTCTCTCTCTATCCCCCCCATACTTATATCATGAGTTATGGCCTGCCCCAGTCTGTGCTTCCGCTCTAAGGTATGGGGCAGCAGGGACTCTTAATCCGTGTGGAAGTCTTGTTTGCGTTGGCGAGAGCTCCGGGGATTACTGGAGATGTGGAATGTTTGACGGCAGGCCGGACCCTCGCCCATCACAATGTTACAACATCCATTCATCTCGCCCCTCTTTCTCTCTCTCTCTCTATACCCCTCTCTCTCTCTATACCCCTCTCTCTCTCTATACCTCTGTCTATCTTACCTTCATCCACCACAACACTCCAAACCTTTCTCTCTCTCTCTCTCTCTCTCTCTAACTCACTTTTACCCTCATCCATCACAACACTCATTCAACCAAGCCTATCTCTCAGAATCAGAATTGTTTTCAAGTTTTTTTTTCTTTTTTGCAACAACACAAAAATAATTTGGCTTGCTATAATGGTGTGTAAATGAGCTAGATTTTCTTTTTAAAATTAAAATAAACAAAGCTGGTTACAGTATGTGCAAGATACATACATAATATACAGAAAGTGTGTGTGTGTGTAATGTAAAAGGGTAACCCTGATGTGCAGCAGTACACAGCTGAATGTGCTGTAGTGTAATGTGCGTATGGAGCCATATTGGGGAGGGGTTGGGGATATGGGGGGCACATGCGTACTTGTTCTCTTTTTGTAGCCATTTCATCTCCACTCCTTACTTATATCCTTCCACTAGATTTCCATACTCTTCAGTTCACATCTCTATATCTCTCTCCAAATGACGTGTATAATCATGTGTCTCTATAGGTCTCTCTTCTGATTAATGTCACAGGTATTTGTCATGATATGTTCTGGATCAGCTCATATTCTAATGGCGCATGATTTGTCTCCTGACTGCACTGCAAAATTCTTGACCTCCTGATCTCAATCCTAGTTGACATGCCTCTCCCCACTCTCTCCCTCTTTCTCTCTATCATTCCCTCTACTTTCTCACACTTTCTCTCTCACTCCCTCTCTCTCCCTCTATCATTCACTACTTTCTCTCTCACTCCCCCTTTCTACACTTTATCTTTCAATCACTTCTCTTTTTTCTCTGTAAGTGACTTCATAGTGTTGGAAGCAGAGAGGCCAGATGCTCTCTCTCTCTCCCTCTGTCTTTACTCCCTCTCTCCCCCCCATAACTCTCTTCTGATTGAGCATAAATAATCTTTCCCATTCTTTGTTTTATGTCCCCATCCAAGTCTGGGCACATCACCATCACTCACACAACACAAATGAATCCCTGAGCTCTGCTGTAACCCATTAACTCGGTGTGTTCACTCTGAAACACGTCAACACACTGGCTTCCTCTGTCTCTTCAACGTGGCCTGGGCCGATACATAAAATAACAAAAACTACAACAACAACCGCAGCAAAAGTTGGGTATCATTCATTCTTGATTTTGTTTAATGGTTGTGTTTGTTGTTTGTTGTTAGTTGTTGGTTAGTAAACATAATGGCTCTTGGATGATGCCTTCGACACGCTCAAATGTGACGGAGGAGTATACCATTTCCTTAACGCCTTCTGTGGTGGAGGAGTCTCCCCACTCTAACATGTAAAGCAGACTTGTGTAGCCTTACTCTGTGTGCACCATGAAGCCCTGTCTAGCGAGTCATTCGCTTTCATCATGAGCAAATAGCACCCTTACAGTAATAGTGAGCCACAAGGAGAATTCAACTTATCTGTTCTCACTGTGTGGCTGCTTCTCCTTCATGACTGAGAGCCTCAACCTTATTGTTTCTAGATACCTTTATCCAACAAGAATTACAGTATCATGGTGTTCGAGTGCATACATTTTTCTTTTTATCAGTAGTGTGCACTCAGTGGATTTCGAAGGGAGGCTGTTTTTAGCACCGCTTTTTCACAGATTTGCTGATTTGCTGTAGGATCATCTTGGTTGCATTTCAACCTCAGGTTGACATTAGGGTTGTGGAAATTCCAAAAATGGTCATGATCTGTAGACCAAACCGACACAATAATGCGTCATCAAAACATTAACTTGATCTCCAGTTTATACTCAGAGGGCCTTTCGTGTAATTTAGAATTTTCTTTGGATGTGACACTTTCAAATTATCAAAATATAAATTAATTGAAGAAGGGAAAGTATGACATGTGGTATGCTTATATTTCATTTGATAACTATTACCTCATACACTGATCTATTTCGCAAAATCATTTGTATGTTTTCAAAGGGAAATTAAAATATCTCCCTGTTGCCCTTGTGGACACTAGGCGGACAGTTATAACGTAATTTGACTGACATATAGCAATAACCAATCCATATCAGATCCGTGTTTTCGGTTGACCAATCAGCATCTCAGCTGGCGGTAAACGCGGAAGCACATGGTTTGTTGACTATCGGAAGACTTTACGTAGCCTAGTTTTACCAACACCGTCTACGTTTTATAACAATTGCCACGTTAACAGTGTCATGATAAGGTACTGTTATCTACATAGTATGTGGAGCTCTTAATGCGCTGCTTCAATTTTGCAATAATCTGAACTGTTCTACACGTGCAGTTGTTATTGCTATGAGTGTCTGCTTGCTTGATTGTACTTACATACATAACTTACTCTCCTCCTCCGAGTCTTAACTATATATTAACTCTGCACAGGCTTTGTAAAATAGCCGAATGTGTCACGCAAATATATCATTATCGCTTAGCCGTGCAAGGATAGCTTAGTTTGCCATTCAGAAAACTCCTCGTGGTTTTCACGTGCTTGTAGCGTGTAGCCTAGTTGGCTAACCTTAACTTCTACACAGATTCGTCACATATATGTAGGCTATGATTTTGCTATTAGCCTATATGCTAACAGATTATTGTTATGTGCAAACAGATGAACGGCAGACCAGTCAATGAAACGCGCGAACATGCCGCAGAATGTGTTTCAGCGAAGCGTGTCTGCACCAGGGAATCTCAGGTGCAGATGGCCGAGGACAAAGCCTCGTCCACGGGCAGCCAGGAGACGACAGAGGGCGTCAACATTGAAGTGGTAAACAGACTCGACTGCCTTCAGACTTCTGTTGTCAGCTTAGACCCCACAAGGAGGGGCAGTGTAGGTCCACTACCCAACTGATAGGTCAGATCAGTTAGCACAGGGAAAAACAAATAAAACTACCTTAGGGGTCATTCCACGCCAGTTCAACCAGAGCCCGCGCACTTAGGTCTCAAAGGGGTCTGGAAAAATTACCAGGTGTACCTATGCTACCCAGGAGACACACTGTAAAATTACTCTTATGTAAGATCAATACTTTCCAAGATACAGCCAGTTTTACAGAGGGAGGGGGGTGTCGATTTTGTTCGGCTCTTTTTTTTTGTCAAAGTTCACAAGCCCACAGCGCAAGAACTAAACCATGTAGGAGGCTCAAATTTTGCATGCTGGTACATAAATAGGAATAGTATGTAGCAAAATCGTCACGTTTGGTCTGGATAATCCTGCATGGTCATAGCTGTCCCTCAAAGTTGATACAAATTTTATTGGAGTTTTTGGCTGGGCTCTGTTTAAGCCTTCAGAAGACATATTTGTACTCAACATAGGCTCTTGATTTATTTTCCTTACTGAGATAAGTAGAAACACTCTCACAAAAAGCAATGAACAGAAAACAAATCCCTTCAGGGTCTGAACAGCAGACCTCACAAGTCTGAAAAATCATTTTGGTTATAATTTTCAGAGCACCTAAACACCTTGTGGGAATATACAAAGATTTTTTAAATATGTTTTTCTTTATTCTCCATGATCCCTTCTTTTTGAAAACACCAATTTGACTTGTCTTATGCAAATCTTTCTTTTTTATTTTCTACCCTGAACATGGGCAAAATGCCCCATTGACATCAATATGTTTTATATAGTCACCACACTGCCACCTGTGTTTGTATAGAGTAACCTGTGGTAGCTCTGGGTAACATAGGTACACCTGGTAATTTTTTCAGAATTGTTTGAGACCTAAGTGCGTGGGCCCTGGTTGAATTGACGTGGAATGACCCTTAGCCTAAACACACAGGCTGGCTCCTTAGGAGAATAACAGAGAAATGCAGCTCTAACAAGCATGGTGAGTGGGAAATAACCATAACCTGACTCTCACCAGATGAATTTCGTTCCGCCTAGCTCCACTCATCCATTTGGGGTCGATCCATTGGAGTGGTGCTTCAGAAGGCTGAAAAATCCTTGCGTAAGATTGGATAAGCCACTTGTCCGTCATGTATTGACATGCTACTTCAACCACTCACGTCGAAGCCAACCTGTGACGCTGAGAACAGTCTCACAGTCGCTTCTACCAGAGACTTTCTAATGAGGAGACAGCACTCAAAAAATCCTCCATAGAAATGCATGGGGTTAGTTTGTAAAGCCAATATGGCAGTTGTCTACACATATCACACCCCTTCTGCGGCAAAACGTCGACATGTGAATACATTGAGCCAATCAGTTGCTGTGTTGTGAATACATGTGGTGTGTTGTGGAGACATCCTGCCAATCATGTGTTGTGATCTCGCCGCTGGCGCAAGATTGGTGTCGTGAAGCCTTGCGCACGTGCATTTCTGCCGAAACGGATGCCCAATGAGTGCCCAAAAAGCGTTGCAATATGGTTGCTGAGTGAAGGGACTTGCCTAAAAGGACTTTGCTTCTACGCTACGTCACATCTATGAAACTCCTGCACTGCGTCCTGATTGGCTCTACCATACAATCTCTCAACGGAACCGATCCCAGATGGATGTGAGTGGAGCTAGGCGGAACGAAATTCATCTGGCGAAAATCAGGTTAGAATAACCATGCCCGGCCTGACCTCTTGCCAGAAACCCCATTAGGTCTGAGGCCTTTGAAACCTAGTAAGATCTTATCGCCTTTTGAAATCTATACCCTGTCGAATTTCGCCCCCCCTTTTTTTCTGCATCCAGAAGCGTGCTGTCAGACGTCTGGGCTTCCGGCGGGAATCCGAAGAGAAAGGACATGTATAATTTAGATGCACTCTTTGGCACAGGGTGACGGCTGCTGCTTCGCCACATCAGTTTAGTGTAGGTTAATCTGCGTGCGCAGAGCCTGAGATAAAACGGCAGTTGGCAGTCAAGGGAAGCGATGGGAGGCTCGGTTACATGTGGCCGGTGAGCTCCGGGTGCTTTCAGACCCTTGAGACGGGCGGTGGGCCTCCTCTAAAAGGAGTGTTGGGTGCTCATTAAAGATGGAAGTTTCATGGACCCCCGAAGACTTTGGCCAAAGTAGCCGACAGTCTAGTAGGGCCTCCCCTGTTCTCTCTCTCTCTCTTTCTCTCTCTCTCTCTCTCTCTGTCTGTCCTCTCTCTGTCTCAATGTCTTTCTCTCTCCACACTTACTGTGTTGAATATGGTTTGGGACTTATTTTGTCAGGGTGTTTTGCTATAAAGTCGCCTAAGTCACTGGTTACCTTTCAAATAGGCCCAATAAAACAGAAAGAGACACACACACATACATTCACACAAACACACCTCCATGTTCACAACTATGTGTAGTCAATGATTGTGCTTTTTCTTAGAAGTAATCTCTCTCTGTCTGTGTGTGTGTGTGTGTGTGTGTGTGTGTGTGTGTGTGTGTGTGTGTGTGTGTGTGTGTGTGTGTGTGTGTGTGTGTGTGTGTGTGTGTGTGTGTGTGTGTGTGTGTGTGTGTGTGTGTGTGCGCGCAGTCAGTCATCATGCCTGTGTATAACGCCTCTTGCTGGTTGGAGGAGTGTCTGGAGGCCGTCCTGAATCAGGACTTCACCGGCACCATGGAGCTGTCCGTGTTTGATGACGCCAGCACGGTATCCTCATCCTCCTCTTCCTCATGTGCTCCCTGTTCTTCATCGTCTTCTTCTTTCACCTGTTGTTATTCTGCCCTTTGCTTTTTCTTAACCAATTAAAGGAACACAGGACATATTTACATCTATGCCCTTTGGTGTCAATATTGTATGGTGTCAAGATGGTACCCAGTTTGTCATAAACTGACTGGTCATGTTCCTACACGATCAACAACGTTACATAGTGTAATATCAAGCGTTGCTACCCGATCAGCAACGTTACATAGTGTAATATCAAGCGTTCTTACTCGATCAACAACGTTACATAGTGTAATATCAAGCGTTCTTACTCCATCAACAATGTTACATATTGTAATATCAAGCATTCTTACTAGGGATGTCCCGATCCAGCTTTTTGCACTTCTGATCCGATACCGATATTGTAGCTTTTAGGATCGGCCGATACCGGTCGATCCAAGCATGTATTAAAGATTAAAGATATTTACTTATTTTGTTGTTATACTCATGTTGAAAAGGGTTTTACTCTTAAGAACAACTAGCCAACTTAATTAGGTTAGTTTGAATAATCCACAATGGTTGGTAATGACAAGCTGACCTGTTTATTCTTAACAGGGTTAAATAAACACAAAATAATAAATAGTCAATTAACCACACAAACTGAATTGGCATCGGTGCTCTGCTCTTGAACAGCAAGAGTGTAAACCAAGGCTTAAAAAGCCATCAGTGCAAACAATATTGTAAACTGTATAAAAAAAAGCAAAACACACAGAAAAGCTGAGTAGAAAATAAATAGTCAATTAACCACACAAACTGAATTGGCATCAGTGCTCTGTTCAAGAGTGTAAACCAAGGCTTAAAAAAGCCATCAGTGTAACCAATATTGTAAACAACAAAACCTGAGTAGAAAATAGTCAAATTACCACACACACACTGAATTGGCTATAACAACCCAAATAACTGTCACGCCTTCTACAGTATTGCTATCTCCTCCACACTTTACTGCTCCATCTCCATCTCCACACTCCCTTCAATTTCTACTGTTTGCCCTGGCTGCAGTCTGAGCATGATGGGGAGATTCTTCTTCACAAAGGTGATCATTTCACCATGTCCGATCCAAATATCGGATCAGGACATCCCTAGTTCTTATCCTATCAACAACGTTACATAGTGTAATATCAAGCGTTCTTACCCTATCAACAACGTTACATAGTGTAGTATCACGCATTCTGGGTGTGCACTGGCAATGTAGAGACTTCATTCTCCGTATTATGTAGCATGGAAATGAGTTTGAAGCCGTTATTTTAAGGTAAAAGACATGTATCGTGTTCCTTTGAATCTTTTCTTCTCTTTGTGGACCTCTAATCATTCTCTTCTTATTGTGTAAGTGGGACAATATGATTGTAATGTGATTGTATTCAACAGTATGATTGTTTCCAGCTTCCTGAATTTGGGAACATGCATCTGTTGTGAAAAAAAACAATGTTGCTGTCCTGGATGGTAGTGGTTAACTGTTTATTTGTTTATTTGTTTGTTTGTTTGTTTGTTTGTTTTGTGTTCTGGCAGGATAACTCCAGAGCACTCATTGAGAGTTGGAGGGAGAGGTTTCGGAAGCGGGGAATCGCCATGGTGATATCTGGTCATGACTCTAACAAACCGAAAG
>NW_027468564.1:25788219-25795719 GCF_046254945.1 Alosa pseudoharengus | reverse complement strand
TAATCCGGTTTTGAGATCCTAGCAAATTCCTGCATGGCATCCAAATCAAGGCTCACATTGCATCCCAATTTGTTCAACAAAAAAACACCTTTTTTGCCTTTACTTGCAATCCAGTAAAAAAGTTGAGAATCATTATGAGTGCATACACCATAGGCACACACAGGCTAACACGCAAACTCGGGTCAAGTCAGGTCAGATCAGTTCGTGTCACAGATATGGAGCGCAGAAAGGTCACTAAAAAAAATGGCATTTATTTCCTTAAATCACACACCACATATTTCTGTAAATTGCTCAGCCCCAGAGTATCCCTCCAACATGGCAATTGTATTGCCAGATTCAGGACAGTCTGCCCTACACACACATGAAATGCATGTAGAGCTTAGATGTCAAAATATAAGAATTTTTATAATACGCTTTTTATATTTTAATTCTTTAAAAATCAAAACAAAATCAATGCTACTACTAATACATCTAGCACAGGAAGTCCTGTGAGAAGCGAGAACGAGCGAGAAAAACGAAATGCTTAAAATTCTCTGGACATACACACTCCACCCTCAAGGCCAGATTAGCCGGCTGGCTATTACTGTAGATGGCTTAATTTTTTAGATGTTAATCATGGCAGAGTGGAAAGACCAAAGAGACTGTTGTGAAATATGCACCCCAAAGCTGTAGGGGGAGCTCCGTAGAGAAAAAAATGCGACAACAAAAGTGAGAAATCGGCGAAGAAATGACTGGAGTGTCAGAAGGGCCTTTTAAAGGAGAATTCCGGTGTGATTTTGACCTAAAGTGTTTTGAAACATGATACCGAGTGTGAACGTATGTCTCATAGTCCATCTCGGCTTGTCACCTGCACTCCGAAATCTGGCGCTAGTTAGCCGATGCTACCAACAAGGCGGGCAATGGTGGTGCTTCGGGCATCGGCATAGCCATGCAAATAAATCACTGTTTTACACCATTTACGAGGCTCAATGTATCTCCACACTTCATTGGTAGACTTCCGAAGGCCCTGACATTTAAAACGAGACATTGAGAACTTTGAAAAAGCACTGGTAATTTACTTACAAGACGATTTATACAGACAGTATCTTCTCGAAGTTTAGCGTTTGCAGCCATCTTGAATTTAGTCACGATAAGTCGAGCGACGAGTAAGAATGAACAGGTATGATAAGGGATCAGATTCCAAAAATAATTCCGTGGAAATGCATGGATTCCAGTTGCTGCTACTGGAAGAAACTGTAATCCATGCATTTCCACAGAATAATTTTTGGAATCTGATCCCTTATCATACC
Source organism: Alosa pseudoharengus (assembly GCF_046254945.1). Classification (NCBI taxonomy): domain Eukaryota; kingdom Metazoa; phylum Chordata; class Actinopteri; order Clupeiformes; family Clupeidae; genus Alosa; species Alosa pseudoharengus. Next base: position 25,794,430 of record NW_027468564.1, on the reverse strand, counting down.
TGTGTTGGTTTAGTCTTCCCGTCTCTCTGAGCTCCAATGACACACAGACTTCCTCTGGTTGTGTGCCATGAGATCGTAGTGTTTTCCTGAGGGCTACTGATAAATATGTCGGGGGGGGGGGCAAGGACGGCTGCTGCTGCTGCTGGATGAGAATGACCTTCTTGTTCTAGACTTTGCTGATTGTAACTTTTGGACTTTTGAAGACTACTCTTCTTTGTGAACCATGTCAGGGGTGAGATGAGGGCAAGGCTCGAGTAACTGGGCTAACGAGTCCAAGACCATCGTGGGACAAAACATGGTTGTGATATTGTGACATGATGTGTACATTGAAGTAACAATATTTTTTATTTTCCATAATCTGGACTGTTCAAAAAAACAAATTCATTCACATAAAATTAGAATAACTTCTCCGATCGCAAATACTGCACAATTAAACTCTAATGTATGACTGAGGTAATATGTATGTAGCAGATGTGTCCATCTGAACCGGCAAGCACATTTACCAGGATCTGGCCTGACTACTCAGTCTTCAAAATGGCATGAAAACACATGTGCTCTTTGAATCTAAGACACACACACACACACACACACACACACACACAGCCCATCTAAGCCTTAGATTTAGTGTTAGTGCTAATTATTTAACTCTGTCTTGTTCTCTAGGTGGGTTTCTTATTCGGTCTCTCTCTCTCTTTTTCTCTGTCTTGCTCTCTTTTCTTTCTCTCTTTTTTCTCTTTCGCCCTCTCTCTCTCTCTCTGTGTGTGTGTGTGTGTGTGTGTGTGTGTGTGTGTGTGTGTGTGTGTGTGTGTGTGTGTGTGTGTGTGTTACGCCGTACCGTGCAACCGCCTGAGTAAAATCAAGTTGACTGCCAAGTTTAAAATGGAAGAAGAAGGAAAATATTAGAGACAAAAAAAAAAAAAAAACCGTCTGCTTGAATATGTCTGCACTCCACATTCTTGGCACAGGGAGCACATCGGTGAAAAGTACAAAGATTATTGGATTAGATATATTTCACCTTTTACCCAAAAGTACCCACAGTCCGCTTCTCTCCACACACACACGCATGCATGCACACACACACACACGCACGCACACACATGCACACACACACACACACACACACACACACACAAACAAACACACACACACGCACACACACACAAACACACATAAACACAGTCCGTTTCTCTCCTCGCAACCTTTAAAGAGAGTAGTACAATCAAGCCCACAAAATAGCAACACAGTAACTCAATATAAAAAAATACAAATTTGTGAGCCTAATCGGATTATATAGTACTTTTGGGAAGTATATCAAATGTTACCCCTAAAAATAGATCTACTTCTCGTAAGTGTTTCACATTGAAATAAGTGCTGAATGAAGTCATGAGGACGTTGGCGAGAGAGCTGACTGGGGACTGTAGTGGATGTCTGTTCACAGCTGGACCAGAGCTTGAGACTCACGATCACTACAGACAGAGTTGTAGTCCAGTTACTAAACTGTCCGAGTCCGAGTTCAGTCTCGAGTCGCTAATCCGAGTCAAGTCCGAGTTGAGTCCCTACAGAGTAAAAGTCGAGTCCAGTGTACACCTGTGGCATTAAATGATCCCTCAGGTCTGGGATAGTAAGGCTTTGGGTTTAGGGGAGAAAAGAAACACACACACACACACACACACACACACACACACACACACACACATAAAAGTATTACAACAGAGTTCATTGTTATATCCACAGGTATAAATAGTGTTACGGCCCAGGCCGCTGTGTCCTAACTCCGCCCATTGGCACTGACGTGCCTGGGTGCTTGTTTCCCCTGTGTGCCCAGGTGTGCCTGATTGGGAGAGATATTTAAGATCGGCTCAGTCTGCACTCCGGGCGCGGTTGTCCTCCTCCCGGCTTGGCATTCATTTTGTTGCGTTAAACGTTCTTCTCTGTACTGACTTACACTTCACTTTTGAGTAACTAACACTACACTGATTTGCACCTCATCCTTATCGTTATTCCGAAATATTAGTTTATGTTTAACTTTCTTTAATAAATTTATTTATTATTATTTCAACACTGCGTTGGTCTCCCCTAAATGTACATACTCCGAGCCAGTGTGTAACATGTGGGGGCTCGAGCCGTGAGTGTTCCGGAATTGGTACGTTTTTTTTTCTCGCTAACTCGTCTGGTGGTTATAAAATAAGTTAATTGGTTGGTCAAGTTAAATATTGCCTCTGGTAGCCGGGTGTAAATTACCTGTTGCAGCAAAAACGTGTTTTCGAAATTGGGGAGTACCACGCAGTAATTGTTTGTTTAGCTAAGTGGTAGTTTGGATTAGTGACTTAAATTGATTGCTTGGTAATTTCTTGATTGGTTTGTGTTTTGCTTTGTTTTGGGTTGCCGTGGAGGAGGGGAGCCATTGGAGCCTTGCAGCCTGTGCGTTCCTTTGGATGCAAGGTTGATGCGCAGCCTACAGGTCGATTGGGTACAGGTGCCTCTTGTTAAGTGGGTGGAAGGTAGGTTAGACCTGCCGAGCTAACGTGAACCCCCGTCGCAGGTACAGGCGCTTATCGCTGTTTATTTTTTTTTGCCTTTTTTATTTTAACTTATTGTTTTTGGTGTGTCGGACGCGCTGGGGTTGCGGGAGCAACTCAATTGTATGTGGGCATACTGAAGACTAGAGGTGGAAATATTTAGGGAAATGTTTGGGAGATAGATACGGGGCAGCTCTTGTATCGGGGAAAGGGGGTGGCTGTAATACCTGTGCCTGATTGTTTGCCTGTTTATAGCGTCTATCTTTGTCAAATTGTTTTTGATTAGTGAGTAGCATTTAGTTAACGCAGTTACGTCAACGTTAACGAAAAGGAGATGCCTACAGTGAAGGTTGAAGACTTTTTTGAGTCTCCATCGGAGGTTTTGTTGGAAAGTTTAACGAAGGATCAATTATGTCAAGTGATTGATCATTATGGATTCGAACATATTCCAAAAGATCTTAAAAAGCAAGAACTGAAAGAACGTATAAAATCCAAACTAGTTGAATTGATGATTATGTCGATAAATCCAGCACCCGGTGGTTATGGCCCAGCAGCGACCTCCACTCCTAATGGTGAACAGGTTTTCAGTTTTGAGCAACAGGCTGAACTTTTAAAATTACAAATGGAACAGAAACGGTTCGAGGCAGCGGAACGAGAGAAAGAGAGAGCGGAACGTGAGCAGGAGCGTGCATTAGAACTAAAACGCCTAGAGGCAGAGGAAAGAAGACGCGAAAAGGAGAATGTAGCACATGTGAAAGAACGTGAATTAAAACATGCACTGGAACTCCGACGCTTAGAGGCCGACGAAAAGAGACGCGAAAAAGAAAATGAATTAGAATTTAAGCGTATAGAAGCAGAAATAAAGAAACAAGAATATGAAAAACAGCATGACTTAGAACAAAGACGAATTGAACATGATTTAGAATTGGAAAAACTTAAACAACGTCAAGTAGAGACTGAGCGAGACAGCGATCTTCAGAGAGAGAAGTTAAAATTAATTGCTGAAGGGAAAATGCGTGGTGACGGGGATTCCTCTGGGTCGTCAATGGGCACGGAGAAAAACCTGTCCCATATGATTAGGTTTTTGCCGAAGTTTAATGACCGTGAGCCTGACATTTTTTTTTCTCTTTTTGAAGGTATTGCTGACGAACATGAGTGGAGTGATGCAGACCGTACACTGCTGCTTCAGACTACTTTTACTGGGCGTGCTCAAGATGCGTTTGTGGCGCTGTCGGGGTCCGAGCGTAAGAATTATCAGAGCGTAAAAGAAGCGGTATTAAGAGCGTATGAACAAGTTCCAGAGTACTATAGACAACGGTTTAGGAACTGGAGGAAAGGTGACCGTCAAACGTATGCTGAGGTCGCTAGAGACCTAGTTGGTTTTTTTAACCGTTGGTGTTCCTCGGTTAACATCAACACGCGTGAGGAGTTAGTAGATTTAATGATATTGGAACAGTTTAAGAATATCGTTCCCGACCGCTTAGCTACATTCATTAATGAGCACAAAATAAAAACGGTTACTGAAGCAGCAGTGCTGGCCGATGAGTATGTTTTAACGCATAAAGCTAAATCTAGAGATCACTTTAACACTCATTTCTCTGCTCGAGAAGAACATGGGCCGCCTCGTTTTTATGACAATTGGAATTCGAAATCAGAAGTTAAAGATTCGTCTGAGCGCAATAAGTCTGATCCTGATCGCTGTAATTACTGCTGGGAGGTTGGGCATTGGAAAGCGGACTGTGAAGTGTTGAAATCAAAAAATAAGAACAAAGCGAAACCGGCCAAGTGGAGTTTGTGCGCAGTTCCTGTCCGACCGTCTAAACTTAAAAATGTAATGGAGGGAAAGGCATTTTGTCCAGCAGGTGATGCTATCCCGGCAGGTGCTTCGGGATCGGCAGCACCTGTAGCGGAGCCGTCTAGAGCTGAGGTCACTGTTGCGGATGAGTCTGTGGGTGAGAGCTACGGCCCATTCATCACGGACGGTTTCGTCTCATTAGGGGGTTCATCTGAGCGAAAATCCGTAAAAATCTTGCGTGACACCGGTGCTACGGAAACGTTCGTATCTGAATCGGTTCTACCCTTTTCTGGTGAATCAAGCACGGGGAAAAGTGTTCTAATTCGGGGCATTGGGATGACATCCATGTCCGTTCCCCTCCACAGGATTGTATTGAGTTCCGATCTGGTGGAGGGGGAGGTGATTGTTGCGGTTCGGCCAGCATTACCAGTGCCTGGCGTTGACGTGATTTTGGGAAACTTACTTGCTAGAGACAAAGTGTGGGCTAGTGGGCCAGCATCTTTTGTAGTGACCACTGAGCCTGTCCAGGCTTTAAGATCAGATGAGTGTGGCGTAGCATTTCCCGAGGTTTTCACTGCTTGCGCGGTGACGCGCGCAAAGCGTCGCGCGCAGGTAGTGAATGGCTCGACTGAGTCTCAAGGTAAACGTTCTCTTCCTCAGTTGCCTGTTTTACCTATATCCTTTGATCGTGACGATTTTATTCAGGCTCAGAAACATGATGAGGGATTGGCTGAGTTGATTGCTTCGGCCTGGCCTGAAGAGGAGCTACCGAACGTAGATAAGGGGTATTTTATTATTGACGGCTTACTTGTGCGAAAATTTATTCTTGTTAACAATGGTATGTGTGACACATTGGTTCAGTGCGTCGTACCGCGTAAATATAGAGAACTGGTTTTACAAACAGCACACGGGGAGGGAGCGGGGCATTTCGGGGTGAAGAAGACTTACGATCGGTTATTACAGCACTTTTTCTGGCCGAGGTTGAAACGTGAGGTGGCAGCTTACATTAAGACTTGCCATATTTGTCAACTTGCTGGCAAACCGAACCAAGCGATTAAACCTGCGCCTCTGCGTCCCATCCCAGCAGTGGGCCAGCCTTTTGAGCGGTTGTTGATTGACTGCGTTGGCCCATTGCCTCCGTCAAAGTCCGGTTCTCTTTATTTGTTAACGGTTATGTGTCAAGCAACGCGGTACCCAGCGGCATTTCCTTTGAGAAGTATCAATACGAAGTCTATTGTAAAGGCGCTATCGCAGTTCATTTCAGTGTTCGGGATACCCAGGGTTGTTCAATCCGATAGGGGCAGTAACTTTACATCTAAAATGTTTGCTGAAGTTTTGAAACATCTTCGAATAAAACATAATCTGAGTAGTGCCTATCATCCGCAGAGCCAAGGCGCTCTTGAGCGATTTCATCTTACACTCAAGTCCTTGCTGCGCGCTTACTGTTCAGAACTCCAGCGTGACTGGGAGGAGGGTCTTCCGTGGTTGATGCTGGCTGCTCGCGGGGTATCGCAGGATAGTTTGGGTTTTAGTCCAAACGATTTAGTGTTCGCACATAAAGTCCGTGGTCCTCTGTCTGTGCTAAAAGATGGCCTGCAAGAGTCAGAGCCGCCAGTCAACCTTATTGATTTCATTGATGGTTTTAGGCGTAGGTTGTTTTTGGCGTGGCAATGTGCTGCAAAGAATCTCTGCAAGTCGCAGGCACGTATGAAAAAGGTGTTTGATCGCAAGGCCGAGTTTAGAGTGTTTAGTGCAGGGGATCAGGTATTGGCGCTGTTGCCAATGCCTGGTTCTCCCTTTCGGGCAAGATTCTCCGGTCCATTTACAGTGGTCCGTCAGGTAAATGAGCTGGATTATTTGATTGCGACACCGAATAGGAAAAAGTCCTCTCAACTTT
>NW_027468564.1:25773219-25778219 GCF_046254945.1 Alosa pseudoharengus | reverse complement strand
ATAATAAGTCCCTTTTGATAGCTTCTGGAGGAAAGTACATTTTTTATCGACCAAAACGTCCTCAAAGCCTGCTTTCATATACTGTCAGCTGCCATTGTCCACAATGTATTTCTAATCTAGTCTGGTTTGTTTGTCCGAGTTTCCACACGGTAACAATGGGGGGCGGAGCTTAGCGACAGGTCAATTCCCAGAACCCGTCAGCAGGCAAGTTTTGAAGATTCTAACAAAAGATTCTGTTCCGCAACAATGTAAGCCTCTATTCCACAACAATGTAAGGTACTCCAGAGCGTTCTAAACTCCAACTGTAATCAGTGTGTTTGGTTACATGACACATATCGAAATCAAATATTTAACCCTTAGAACCCGATTGACGCAAAGTGCGTCAAAAAATACACCCTTTCTTCTCTGTTACATTGCTCCGGAACGGTTCATCGCAGCGAGATGAAACCTTTATTGCACGACAGAGCAGAAGTGGGGCTTTCCAACGAGACTACACACTTGTCTGTACGATCAAGTATGAAAATTAAAAAAAATCATGAAATTAAATCAAATTGCATCATATTTACAGTCTATACTTCTCTGCATTCACCTGCACACACATTACTCTAGTTTGAATTACTCACGAACCCGTGATCGCATCGATATGGCAAGCATATCAGATGAAAGAGGGAGCACAGGGCTATCCATTGGTACCATGTTTATCGATCCTTCTGGCTTATAAAACCAGACGAAGTGACTGCAAAATAATAACTTCGTGTACACAAACCAACCTGCACACTCATTCCTCTCGTTTGAATTACTCGCGGACCCGTGATCGCATAGATATGCCACGCATGTCAGATGAAAGAGGAGACTCAGAGCTGTCATTTGATACCAAGTACATCCTTCTGGGTTATAAAACAGACGATCTGACAGCAAAATAATAACTTCATATAGCTGGACTTACCCCACGTTTTTGTCTGTTCTTGTGGCAAAGCATGTTTATAATCCAATGCTATCATGTGTTTCTCTATGGCAAAGCATGTTCATATTCCGGTTTTGAGATCCTAGCAAATTCCTGCATGGCATCCAATTCAAGGCTCACATTGCATCCCAATTTGTTCAACAAATAAACACCTTTTTTGCCTTTACTTTGTTCATGGCAATGCAGTAAAGAGTTGAGAATTATTATGACTGCATACAAACAGGCACGCAGGCTAACAGCAACCTCGGGTCACAGATATGGAGCGCAGAAAGGTCATTTTTCATCACTAAATAAAAAATGGCATTTATTTCCGTAAATCACACAGCAAATATTTCTGTAAATTGCTCAGCCCCAGAGTATCCCTCCAACATGGCAATTATATTGCCCGATTCAGGACAGTCTGCCCTACACACACATGAAATGCATGTAGAGCTGTGAGCTTGCTGTGGTGAGATACATGTCGAAATATAAGAATTTTTATAATACACTTTTTATATTTTAATTCTTTAAAAATCAAAATAAAATCAATGCTAGTATTAATACATGAAATGATGGCAGATCTGAATAGCCTAAACTCTCCTGAAAAAAACAATATATAATATATGTGTGTGGCACTTACAATGACCAGAATAAATCCTTATGAATAAAGGTAGTGAAAATGCCCTAAAAACAGCTTAGGGTTCTAAGGGTTAAGCAATATAGCACGAGTGAGAGTGGGGTTGGTCAGGCAACAACACCCGTGGGAATATCCATGACCAATCCCACGATCACGAGTGCTATATTGCTTTTATACAACAATTCTACAACAAACTAAATAATCTGAAAACACCCCAATATTGTTTAAAAATGTTAATTTCGACATCGTTCTTACACATCAAAAAATAGTTCTCTTTTCAATAGACAGCGTCTTGGTTGCTAGGTAACCAACATTCCATATCCCTCGTTACGGGTCTTTGTGGTTTATGTGTCTTCTTGAAAGAAATGTTGAAAGTCGGGCTGAAATCACATTCATATCTAGGTTTGCTGCATGGACACTGGGCCATGTCATGTAAGGGACATGGTACTGCAAAAAAACGGAAACATAGCCTACATTGCAGAACCACTGAACTTTATTAATTTATGGTGAATAAATGTTACACTACTGTGCACAGCCTGACGTGACGATACTAGCACGTTAGCAGCGGTTAGCTAACTATGCTAACGTTAGTTATCTACAAGTCTCCTCCCAGTGACAATCATATTATACACAATGCTGGTAATGCTGAGAACAATTAGCATCCTTGTTTATTTTACTTACATTGAGTTGACTGTATGGCTTAATCCACAGATGTGGTGAAGCACTGTTTCGTTATGGTTTGCTAAGGAGTAACCCATTGCTTAAAATAGTGGAGAGCTGGGATGAGAACATTGTGTCAAATCTTCGCATTGTATCGCGGAGTGATTTATTATTAGCTGTGCAAAGTCTGAGTTGAAATGTCCAGGGATATTCCAACTCATGGAACGTCTCTCGGCCAATCAGAAACAAATAAATAGTTCCATAGAACCCAATTGTTGTATAATCCAGGTTATCTTCTCTGATTTCATGAAATTGGAGTTAAATAATGTAAACTCAGTTTACATGACATTTTTAATCGGAGTAAAGAATTTAATCGGAGTGAAATCTGATTGTTTGAATGTAACCACAATTGCCTGAGCTATTGTTGATAGTAACATACAATAACATATAATAAGACCATAATATACCAAAATAGACCAAAATATAAATAAAATAAATAAATCTTAAAAAGGTGGTGGTGAACATAAAGGATCTAGAATTAACAGCAGTAAATACAATACGGTCTCTCTTATACCCACACACACTCACACAGAGTGATGGTAAATGGCACATTTGTGTGATGGTTTTATTGTGTTCCTGCCGTGGTAGTCCAATTGGTTGGTACTGAGGTCTGCGGTTACCAACTCAGATGGTGTGTGTGTGTGTGTGTGTGTTAGTGTGTGTGTCAGTGTGTCTTTGAATGTGTCTTTGAATGTGTGTATGTATGTCTGTGTGTGTGTGCGTGTGTGTGTGTGTGTGTATTTTGGCAACTTATGTGTGTGTGTGCAACCCAGGAATTTTAAGCATGGCAGTGTCACAGTCCTCTCCTAAGAGCATTTTAAGTCAGATATTTCTTGAGGCGTTCATGTGTGTGTGTGTGTGTGTGTCTGTGTGTCTGTGTGTGTGATTTTTTATTGAAGTGTTCCTGCCACACACATTTCTCTTTTTCCATGGCGAAGGTTAGATCCGTATGAGGTTAGTCGGGAACGTCCGGAATTCTGCACACTTTTCCATCCTGGAATATTCACAGAATATTTGAGCTGGAGAGAGTGGCTCATCTGTCAGTGCACTGGAGACGAGGGGAGATACCCCCCTAATCACACACACACACACACACACACACACACACACACACACACACACACACAGTCACACACAGTCACATACACACACACACACACACACACACACACACACGCACACACACACGCACACACGCACACACACACAGTCACACACACAGTCACATACACACACACACACGCACACACACAGTCACACACACACACTGACACACACACACACACACACACACACACACACACACACACTCTGACACACAGTCACACACACACACACACACACGCACACACACACACACACACACAGTCACACACACACACACACACACACACACACGCACACACCCACACACACACACGCACACACACACTCTCTCTCTCTCACACACATATCCTGTAACCCTTATGAACACTCACACATAAACAAAAAAAAAAACAGGTTATACTGCATTAATAATTTAATTTGCATTGCATTTATTATACTATATATAATTGTATAATGTATATAATTTAATTCCCTGTATCCTTGTCCTGATTGGATTAGGACATAATGTAGGAGGGCTGAGATATGGTGGCCCTCTACCTTCCATGAAAAATTTGACTAAATTGAACCGACTGCATTTTTGAACATCTTATAATGTGATGCTGTTTGTCTGGCTTGTCATGATGATGTCATTGTGTGTCCTAGGATGATGTCATGATGCCAGAGCGAGTGAGGCTCCAGTATGAGACATCCATCCTCAACCGTAACAGTGTGAGTAACACACACACACATACACACACTCACTCACACACTCACACACACACACACACACACACACACACACACACACACACACACACACACACACACACACAGATGTGATCACCCAGACCATCCACTGTGTGTCCATGGCTGGTTTTCCCATTCTCACTTCTCACCCTTTCTAACCCGTCCTGGACCCTGTCTGAATTCCACACTGCACCTGACCGCGGCCCCCCCATTCCAATCCCTCGTCATGGCGACGCTCCCTCCGTTGTTATGACTTCAGTCTGGAAAGCCCCTTTCCTAATGGGAATGCAGGATGGTTTTCCCCGGTTGCCTTTTCTACACGCCACTTCTAGGGAGGAGAGGAGAGCTTCTGTGGACGACCTTAGAGTCTGGAAGTACAGGGGAAAAAGGAATCAAAGAACTTAATTCTGTAGCATTAAATTACATTAATATTTTTAGGGATGCACAATGATATCGGCCCGGCATCGGTATCGGTATCTGCAGATAAAAGCTTCATAACTTAATTATCAGCATCGGCCGATATGGACATTTCTGCCTATGTGCCTAGCCGATAATGTGACCTGTTAATTATGCGCACGCAAAGAAAATGTTTACGTTACTATGAGCACCAACAACATACTTCAACATGTTGGCTGTGTGTGGCAGTATTTCCAAATTCCGGAAACTTATAACAAAATTGCTATTTGCAGTGCTTGTAAAGTACCAGTGATGTGAGGAGAGGTAAAACGATACTCTTTACAAAGCACTAGCCAGAAAAAAACGGCACCAGCTAAAACTGTGATGACGCATTGCTAAGTTTTTGTTTACAATGCCAATAAGTTTCTAAAGTGTGTAGCGTTAGCTAACGTTAGAAAACTAGCGTCTAGA
>NW_027468564.1:25730719-25743219 GCF_046254945.1 Alosa pseudoharengus | reverse complement strand
ACACACACACACACACACACACACACACACACAGATGGAGTGGACTACTATCACTTCAACTGAGCCAACACACACACACACACGCACACACAGACACACACAGAGGGAGTGGACTACTGTCACTTCAACAGAGCCTGGAGGAGCCTATAGGCTCAGGACAGAATCGGAGAGCTCGGCGTCACGCAATGAAGGGGACACAAAAGAAGTGATGAAGAAACAGTAAGAAAAAATCCCACAGGGATGGACAGATCTACAATAGAGAGAGAGAAAGAGAGAGAGAAATATTAGGGCAGTGAAAGAACCAAAGCAAGAGTGAGACAGTATTAAGACTGAAAGAACTAATGCAAGAGTGAGACAGTACAAAGACTGACAGGTGGAAACATGGAGAATCAGGAGGGAATGAGAGTGACCCACAGGCTGATCACCAGACCGTTGAGCTGCAGGGTCGAAACTGGACACGGCCTCCATTCACTCTGGCCTGCCGGGACAGGGGTAAGGACAGTGCAGGTTCTTAAGGCATGGCCAGCATTTATCTGGACACTGAGTAACCAGAGTAATAATCTTGATCACGCTGCATGGGGCAACTCGATGAAAACCAAATGTCAGTGTTGGATATTTCCCTTTTGGCCATGCTAATGTAATGTATGAATGATTCTAGATAAATGACTGGAAGTTAATGAGCAAACATCTGGTGTTGCCTCAAGATCTTTTCACCACAGAGAGACGTTCTTCTTGCCTTCTCGTGTTTTTGCTCAAACTGCCAAGGACATTTTCTGTTTTGTTTTGTCTTGTTTTGTTTTGTTTTCTGCTTTCTGAGGACTTTTAAGTTGGCGGAACATAGAATGTAGAAAAGTAGAAGAGAGATGTCAGAGTTTGGCGTGAAGAGAGAGAGAGAGAGAGGGAGGGAGAGAGAAAAAGAGAGAGAAAGAAGGGGATCTGCTCTCTCCCTCTCACAAACACCACTAGGCTTGAGAAAACTCTCACATTCACTTAACACATGCTCACCAATTACACAAACACACACACACACACACACACACACACAGTCACTGTTTACATTCCTGATTGCCCGTGTCATTGCATAGCCCCCATCTGTAGTCACAGCGACCAGCCTCGGGTTTGGGTACATTTGCATGAGTGCCACAGAACATACCTGTGTGTGTGTGTGTGTGTGTATGTGTGTGTGAGAGAGAGAGAAAGAGAGGGAGTGTGTGTGTGTGTGTGTATATATGCATGCACATTTAGTGTGCTCGTGTGTGTCTGTCTGTCTGAGTGAGTGTGTGTGTGTGTGTGTGTGTGTGTGTGTGTGTGTTATTTGTGTATGAATGCATTAGTTTATAGCATATAGAGTGCTATTTTGTGTGTCTGTGTGTGAGAGAGAGATAAAGAAAGAGAGAGAGAGAGAGAGTTTGTGCATTGTGCATGCAGTTTGAGTAGATGAGGTCTGCCCTGGAATGTGCCTGTTCCATTAAGAGTCTCCTCAAGGTCAACTGTCGCGTTCTGCCTGTCAGGAGTGTGTGTGTGTGTGTGTGTGTTTGTGTCCGTTTGTGTTTGTGTGTGTGTGTGTGTGTGTGTGTGTGTGTGTGGGTGGGGGGGGGGGTCTGCATGCCATGTCCCCTGTCAGACACATTGAAAGGTTCCAGGTGACTGTGCATGGGTTTAAAGGGAGGCAATCTCCACATGTCATGTCAAAGTTCAAAGGTCGGGGGTCTCTAAATATTTAAGAGTGACGGTTGGGAGCCGGCGGTCGGTAATGAGGTCACCTTTTTGACATGTCTCGTACAGCCGAGGAGCATGAGGAGCTGCAAAGCTTCGAAAAACATGTTGCTTAGAATTTTAATCTTCAGGAATTTTACAGTGTTGGTTAAAGGAAATTAAAGACCCTTTTTAAACGTTTTTAATTATTTATTTTATTATCTTATTTTTATTATTATTTTTTCTAAATGTGATATGTTTGCCTAATCCCTTGTTGGTGATAAACAATAAAGAATGTGTAAAACACAACTCTTGGCTGAGAAGGAGACTGTTCATGTTGAGAAGGAGACTGTTCATGTTGAGAAAGGACTGTTCATGTTGAGAAAGGACTGTTCATGTTGAGAAAGGACTGTTCATGTTGAGAAAGGACTGTTCATGTTGAGAAGGAGACTGTTCATGTTGAGAAAGGACTGTTCATGTTGAGAAAGGACTGTTCATGTTGAGAAGGAGACTGTTCATGTTGAGAAGGGGGGGAGGGGGGGGGGCGGGGTGGATGTGCTGAGTCGGTATCACCATCGCGCACAGCTCTGTTTTTCTCACGGGAAACTCTCGCACAGCCCTGTCCCACCTGCTCCGCAGTGCCAAGAGCTCTTGGGCTTCGGGAACACATGAGTGCGAAATGTAATGTAGCCCCAGCGAGCAAATAAACACAGAAAAACACCCGACTTTGACAAACAAATAGGTAAAACTAACCCAAATATGTTGTGTAGAAACTAGGCACAAAGGTGTGCCATTTAATTTGTCTTCGTCCCTGGCCTCAGTATGGTATGTGTTTCCATGGCAATGATACCATTTTAATGTGTTCCTAATTGTCTCTTCCTGTCGAACTTCACATAACCCTGACACAGATGGTCTTGGAAATGCACATGCTCCTTGAGTTAACAGCCAGAGAATGATATCCTATGCATATTCATATCTGTTAAGATAAGTATGGTTAAACTTTGTGCAGAAAGAATGTAAATTTAATCATAACTGACATACTGTATCTGGTGATAGAAATAACCCAATCCAATAAAATAAAATATCATCTCTGCACAGCCTTTTCAAATGTCATTAACGGTTTGTGTATGATTTGTGGGCAACAATTTCTGCTGCATTTATTTTATTTCAGTTTTCCCTCTGACTAATTCATATGTGAACACTGCAATATAAAACGTCATAATGTTGGCATACGTCAATGATGGATAGCTTATTAATGTTAGATTTCTTATATAAGGAGATGTTTACTAGATTGATCAGTTATTCCTACATGCTTTTTATAATTTCTTCATGCTAATTTGTTGAACATACTAATCTATTTTGAGAGGTCGTCTAGCCATGTTGATTGCTTCTTGCGTTGTGTGACCTCCTTGCAATGCAGCGCGTGTGTCCCTCGCATTCCCTTTGTAATGGACCCTGTGCTCGATCTGTGTCTTTTATTACTCCCAAGAATATCTGCCGGCCGCACTCATAACCACACACACACATACACACACACACACACTCGCTCCTTGAGGAAACAGCCGCATGGGCGTGGTTATGTAGCCCTATCGGCCCTCGGGGGGAGGCGTGACGCGAGCCTGAACGCCACTCGCGAGCCCGGTGGAGTTTACGAGCTCTCAAAACTTCCCCTGCTCCTTACGACACGCTCACTTCGCCGAGGCGAACGACACTGACGAGAATAGATGTTAGAGAAAACAGGATGGATAAACCTGGGTGCCTTCATGCGTTTCGCCTTTTTTTTCCAGTCCAGCTGCGGTGCCTTTGAAACGTTATCTTGTGTGGATTTTAATGGACTTTGCTTTCCTTGGACTAAACAGCGGTTAGATTGACAGTGGAGCGAGCTGAAGAATGATTGCTTTAGTCTTCGTGTATGCAGTGACCACTGCCCTGCTGTGGCCGGCAAGCAGCGCTCAGTATTCCAGTGACCAATGCAATTGGAAAGGAAGGTAAGTTTGTGAACGCATACTGCATATTATTCGAACAGTTATTGCAGACTATAATGACCTACAGTAAAGCTGGTTGTGTCGCCGAGGTTTGGTCGTAGCGTAGCGTTGGAACGCATCTGAATTAACTGTGTAATTAGTAAAAACGTTAGGCTGCATCAAACTGTTCGCATTATGATTTTATGTGCACTAGGTTACTAATGTACTCTTTAAGCTGTGTATTGTTATTGCTTGTTATATGAAAAATAAACTGACATGTTTTTCTGGAAATTGGAGGCACTTCAAACAAAAACTTGCCTATAAATTTTAAGGCATCACTGTTATTTGTCCATTCAGTGCTTGACTGTGATTAGTAGCTTGCTGCAGGACAGGGGAAATGTCCCAACATGCCTTGACCCCTTTTCACCCCATGTGTCGGGACTGGTCAGTGAGCGCGATCAATAGGCATTCACTTCTGCCTTCACTTCTAATTGTGTTGATGGGCAGCTATTGTTGTGTGTGCGTGTGTGTGTGTGCGGGGGGGGGGGGGGGTGGAAAACCAGTATGAGTTGTTTTATCAATAACAGATCCATTTTACGAATGCTAGGCCTATAGAGCGCTGTTCTCGTCCGTTGGCCAGTGTTCACCCAGAGGTCTTTCAACCTCCTGCGGTCCCCCCACCCTCTCTCTTCTCTTCTCTCCTAATCTGGTCTTCATTAGGACCGACCGACTCCCGGCTAAAACCTTTCCTGCGAGGTTCTGGCTAATTAGCCACAGTCAAATGATTTTAATAGCCCGTAATCAAAAACATCCTTCAAGAAATGGAGTGACACAGCTGCGCTGGAAGAGCACATAGATGCGCGCGCGCGTGTGTGTGTGTGCGTGGAGAGAGAGAGAGAGAGAGAGGGATGAGGGAGGAGAGGGAGATACTTGGTGTGCTCGTCGGTAGCCAAACGCCACATTTGTCCGCGTGGTCAGATCTTTAGTGGAGAGAGCAGGCTCGCTCTTCAAAGTCGTCGGTTTCGGTGTGACTGTGTGGCATGCAGATTACTGTACCCAAATGCGGAGGTAAAGCGCACATCTCTGTAATTATGGAGGGGGTTAGGACAGCGCACAGATGTCTAGTTTAAAATAAACACCCACCCAGTGGCCTGTAAAGTGTTCCCATCCGATGCAAGTAGAAAGGTGTTAGTGTACGTTTTTCCAAACGGAACAGATCAAAAAGTAGGCTAACTTTCACAGAAGCTGGTTTAAGGTTTCAACCCTTTCTTGCTGGATTCGCTCTCACATCTCAATGCGGCACGTTTAGGTCAGTACGCCAACACATCTGGCTTTTCGATATAGCTTGCATTTGATATGCTATGTGGGAGCCAATGGGCTTGCCTTCAACATGCGCATTAATTCGAACGTGCGGGCCAAACCAGCGGACTTTGACAAACGGCAAAGCAACAAAGAATCGCTCTTTTCTAGAGTGGGGTGGGCCGTGCGTGCTGCCAGGCAGGCGCCTAGGTTTGATCTTTGTGTTTAGGTGATGTTCCGCTCCTTGTGGTTAGTTAATGTTTATCTCGTCTTCAGAAGAGACAGCGCGTGCTGTTTAGACTGGCGCGCGCGCTCCAGACGTCACCTCCCTCTCTCTCTCAGATGGGGCAAGGCTCGCGCGATATAATCTAGTTAGCCTACCTTTATATCTGCTGATTGTAAACAGTAAACTCCCGATTTAGTCGTATACAATATGCTGTAATGTTTCAAAGAAGCAACGAGAAAATTAACAGAAACAAGGAGACATAAAATACTAGACATGTCCATGATCTTTTCCCTAAAGTTTCGTTTTTTAAACTTTGGTCAGACGACCTCAGATAAGGAGAGAGCAGACCCGTGGTCGCCTTGAGGCCCACTTATCGGTCATATCGGGTCACTGTTTTCCTAACCAGATAAGAAACAGTCCCTTAATCGAGTTTCTTCTCAGAGTAACCGCAGGGCGATAAGCTAATTAGAGTGAAATTGCGTTTCAGATGTGCACCGGGTGGGTGCGGGTGAGCAGTGGATCGGCCATAGATAAGCTAGTCAGAAAACATAACCGTTTGTAGTTTGTGATGGCTTTAGTTTTAACTGAGCTAGGCATTGAATGATTTATGTGAGATTTGAAACAGGCCTACCTTCAGACCCACAATCATGGCGCAAGTTTACTTCTGAAGTAATGTTTGAAAGATAAACTTTCCTGACATCCATGCCCACCCGGTTCTTTTAGGTTGTTCCTATTCCTAATACATCCATCTAACTGTCAAATACAACAAAACACTCTGGAGACATAAATACATGATTCATTTACAAGTGGAAGTACTTTTTTCTGTATCACTTTTTCCAAATAAACATAATTATTTGACAAGCCTAAACACATTTATAACAGTACACCTTTAAATGAGCTGAAAGCACCTTTAAATGAGCTAACCACATTTGGCCTCTGAACTGACAAATGAATCCCAAATCCCTATTTTCCACCACTCTGTCCCATTCTGAAACCTCTCCACTCCTCTGGAGTTAATTGCTTCACTAATGTGCGGTTTGCCATGACCACAAGGACTTAGACTTTTAAGTATCCCCCTGTTTACTCTCAAAGGCTTCCAGATTTCCCCCTTTTCTCTCCTGTCATGGCAACGATGGGCCAGTCATCTAAGTGTGTTAGAATTCTTTGTTGTTTAATGGAGGTATATTGTCTGATTGTAAATTAACTTTACTCATTCATAGGCCTTCACACACTGCTTATGAATGTGTGTTTGTGTGTGTGTGTGTGTACCTGCATTTTGAATTGAAAGGCCTTCTGCATAGTGACCACATACTATTTAAACCCTTTCTTTCACTCACTCCAAACCTCCTTACCTTCCATCAATAATATGATACCTTAGAAATATGTTATGCTGTACAGCACCCATACAATGTTCATTGCTTATGCTCCACAGGGAAATAAAACATTTGAATTTCAGCTAATCGTTGCTCTTGTCATGTTTTTGCATCTTCCCCTCTCTCTCCTCCTCTCCCTCTCTTTGTCTCTATCCACATCTCTCTCCCCATCTCGCCCTCCACCCCTCTCTCTTCCCCTCTCTCTCTCTCTCTCTCCCCCCTCTCCATCTCTCTCCCTCTCCCTCCCCTCTCTCTCTCTCTCCCCCCCTCTCCATATCTCCCCCCCCTCCCCCTCTTCCCCTCCATCTCTCTCCCTCTCCCTCCCCTCTCTCTCTCTCTCTCTCTCTCTCCCCCTCTCTCCATCTCTCTCTCTCTCCCCCTCTCTCCCTCTCTCCCCCCCCTCTCTCTCTCTACAGTGGTCTGACTCACGAGGCCCATGCCCGTGACGTGGAGCAGGTCTACCTGCGCTGCTCCCAGGGCTCCCTGGAGTGGCTCTACCCGACCGGCGCCCTGGTAGTCAACCTGCGCCCCAACCTCCCCCCACCTTCCTCCTCGTCCTCCTCCTCCTCCTCCTCGGGGCTCCGCGTCTGTCTGAAGCCGCAGGCGGAGTCGCGGGGCTCCATCGTGTACGTGGAGCGCGCTGGGCGGCTGCGTCCGCTGCTGGGGGAGGAGGAGCAGGCCCGCGGGGCGGTCCGGTGCTTCCGCCTGGGCGAGGGGGCGCTGTTCGTGGAGGCGCTGCCACACAGCGACATCGGGCGCAGGACCACCGCTTTCCTCTACGAGATGGTCAGAGAGGAGGAGGAGGAGGGGAAGGAGAGCGTGTTGGAGGAGGGCGGAGAGCACGTGACTGCAGGTGAGAGAGGAGAGAGAGAGAGAGAGAGAGAGAGAGAGATAGAGTGAGTGAGAGAGAGAGTGAGAGAGAGAGAGAGAGAGAGAGATAGAGTGAGTGAGAGAGAGAGAGAGAGATAGAGTGAGTGAGAGAGAGAGTGAGAGAGAGAGAGAGAGAGAGAGAGTGGATGGGGAGTGTGTGTGGGTGTGTGTGGGTGTGTGTGTTTGTATGTGTGCTTTGGTAATGGATTGGTGTGGGTGTGTGGAGGGGTTTTGGAGGGTGTATGTGTGCGTGTCTGTGTGTGCATGTGTGTTTATGTGTGTGTGTGAGTGTGTTTGTATGTGTGTTTTGGTAGTTAATGGGTGGGTGGTGACCTATAATGTGAGAGAGTGAGAGAGAGCCTCTCTCTCATTTTCCATGCCATGTTTTTGTGTGCGGGTGAATGTGTAGAGGGTGTGTGTATGTGTGGGGGGGTGGTGGTGATATGTAGGTTTGCGTGTCTTTCTGTCTGTCTGTCACTATGATATATATATATATAGATAGATAGATAGATAGATAGATTTTAGTTTTTGATGTTTTTGTTGTTGTTGGAGGGTGGAATAAAGAGATATAAAAAGAGAAAGAAAGACATGTGAAAGGGTATGTCTATGGTAGTGTGTGTGTGAGAAAGGGTATGTCTATGGCAGTGTGTGTGAGAGAGAGGGTATGTCTATGGTAGTGTGTGTGTGAAAGGGTATGTCTATGGTAGTGTGTGTGAGAGAGAGGGTATGTCTATGGTAGTGTGTGTGAGAGAGGGTATGTCTATGGTAGTGTGTGTGTGAGAGAGGGTATGTCTATGGTAATGTATGTGTGAGAGAAGGTATGTTATGTAATTATTAATGTGTGTTATTGGTGGAAGGGTGTCGGGTGAGAGTTGTGTGATAATGTATCAGTTACAATACTGTGTTTTTGATATCACTTTGGTGTTTGTGAGGCTGACATGTGGCGCATGTAGTTTTTAAAAAAAAATAGAGATATGAATATATGTCAGTTTGTATGTGAGTGTATGTGTGAGGAGGTATGCACATACGATTCTGTGTGTTTGAGAGTATCTGCTCTGCTTGGCTATATGTTCGGCCATACAATTAGTGGCTCTTGAGGTGCTACTATTGAAACATGACATGAGAATCTTGTAGTTTTAAGTCTCATAAGCCTTTTATAACATGAAAAGTTCAGATGTTAGAATGTCCCATTAGAATAGACTAAATAACCCCCAAGCGTTCACAGTTTATCAGCTCTTTAGAACATCACAGTAGAATGGAACATAGAACAGCCCCAGACTCTGAACAAGCTGGGAGTGTACAATTTCCAAAGCCTCCTGATCACAGACGTCTTAGTGCTGAGTTCAACACGCATACACACACACACACACACACACACACACACACACACACACCCACACACACACCCACACACAGCACTTTGGGGACGTCCGAGCTGAAGGGTTCAAGTAAACGAACATGACAGGAGGGCGAACCGGGTGGAAGAATTAAGAGCGTCTGCGAAACAACGGCCGTTCTGACATGAAAGACCCGTGAGTGTTTGCACAGAGGATGTTGGGTTGGGGGTGGTGACAGGATAATCGAGGTGGCGGCAGAGAGTGTGTGTGTGTGTGTGTGTGTGTGTGTGTGTGTTTGTGTGTGTGTGTGTGTGTGTGTTGGGGGAGTGGGATGGTCACAGGGGATGAAAAGCGGGTGGTCTGGTCTTCAACTTCAGCAAAGCTGAGATTTTTACAGCTACCGCCCCACCACCACCACCAAACTGACTCCTGTGATCCGCACCACCCCCCCTGTCGTATCACACACACACACACAAGGACACATATACTCACACACACACACACACACACACACACACACACACACACGACCCCAATCATCTACTCCCCATGTTCTTCCTGACATATGAAAACAAGCAGGCCAATCACAGGGTCACGGGCTGAGGTCATCCACCCCCCTCACCCCTCCTGTCAATCACACCCCAACACACACACACACGCACACACAAACACACACACACACACACGCATACACTCCCAGCAGCTGCCCAGATAACATCTTCCATTTGGCTCTGATTCGGCTGAGTTTAGGCCCCGATCCGGCTGGGGGTCAGCTCCGGAGTCAGACTGTCTCTGGGCTAGACGGGAGTGAGTGGTTGGCTGCGTGTGATTGGTGGGGTATTTGTGATCGGGCGGGATGAAAGACGGCTCTGTGTGGGTCCTGTCTAGATGACTTGTGTGACTATTTCACGCTTGGGTGAGAAAGGAGAGACCTGGTCCCTCCTATACACACAGCATTAGCAGCCAGGCGTGCCGGACTAGACTTGGCTAGACCACGTTTATTTAGACTCTTATGACTGTCTTACTACTAGACCACGTTTATTTGGACTCTTATGACTGTGTTACTACTAGACCACGTTGATTTAGACTCTTATGACTGTCTTACTACTAGACCACGTTTATTTGGACTCTTATGACTGTGTTACTACTAGACCACGTTGATTTAGACTCTTATGACTGTGTTACTACTAGACCACGATGATTTGGACTCTTATGACTCTTATGACTGTGTTACTACTACTAGACCATGTTTATTTAGACTCTTATGACTGTCTTACTACTAGACCATGTTTATTTAGACTCTTATGACTGTGTTACTACTAGACCATGTTTATTTAGACTCTTATGACTGTCTCCAAGTCGCCAAACCAAAAATAGGGAGAATTTCAAAGTCTTGTCCCAGTACCCATATCAAGGAGACAGATTGTGAATAGAGGACACGGACAGCATGGTTGATGAGAGAGACCTCTCGGTGGTATGTGTGGTTGATGTTTTTCAAGGTCTATATTGTGCTGCAGAAAATGACACACACACACACACACACACACACACACACACACAGACACACACACACACACACACACTCACACACCGTCAGTCTCCCAGCACATACATGCAGCATACTGTATAAACACATGGCCCACACACTCAAAGACTAAGTGGAGTGAGATGGCTGTAGCCACATGGCATCGCCAGCATGCAGGAGAATAGTGTGGGGAAGACTAAGTGGAGTGAGATGGCTGTAGCCACATGGCATCGCCAGCATACAAGAGAACAGTGTGGGGAAGTTGTGGTTGCTTTAGAAAGCTCATCCGTGTATAATCAGGCAATTAAATGGGTCTCATCTTCTCTCTCTCTCTTTTCTCTCTCTTTCTTTCTCTCTCTATCACTCTCTCTCTATCTCTTTCATGTTCCCTCTGTCTCTTGTCTCCATGCTTCTCTTTCCTCCTCTCATCACACACACACACACACACACACACACACACACCACACAAATTCACACACATGATGTACCATCCTGTGCCCTGTCATCGGCCTCACATGAAAAGCTCTTGGCCTCTTCAACAACGCCCCTCAGCTTGTAGATTTATTACTGCCTCTCAAACACACACACACACACACGAACACACACACACACACACACACACACACACACATCTTCAACAAAGCACACAAACACACACATATTGTCTTCAATTCTCAATCAAGCACACAAAAAATGATTCCAAACAAACTCTCTTTCTCTCTTTTTCACACTATCTCTCTCTCACACACACAAACACACACATACACACACAATCGCAGACTCTTCATTTCACATTCTCTTACCCCAAACCCCCTCAGACGCCTGCTCCCCACCCCCACCTCCACCCCACTCACCCAGGCCTCACCTGTTGCCCTCCGTCAGCAGTAACTACCTCCAGGTCTGGTCTGGGGCGGCCCCTTTGATTCATGGAGGAGTTTAGCATGACACACACACACACACACACACACACACACACACACATACCACATGAAGGAGGGGAGGTGAGCGAGAGAGGAGGGGGAGAGAGGGTGTCAAGGGAAGGAAGGAAGGAAAGGAAGAAGGGAGGGAAGGAGGGAGGGAGGGAGAATCAAAGAAGAGAGAAAGGGAACGGGAAAACCAGAGAGAAAGGGAACAGGAAAACCAGAAAGTGGATGGGTAGGCAAAGGGAGACAGCCATGACACAATGGTGTAGTTTCTTTCATCGGACGAAAGCATCGGACGAAAGGTGCCTGTTGGAGAAAGAATATAGAAACAAGGAATTGTTGAAGGCTTCTGGGGGAGGGAGGGAAAGAGAGAGAGAGAGAAGGAGAGGAGGGGAAAGAAAGAGAGGGAAATAGTTTGTGTTTGGGGGTTGGGAGAGATAGCAAGAGATAATGAGTGTAGAGGCCAGTGCTCAGAGTCAGGAGGTGAGAGACGAGAGAGGGGTGAAGAGGGAGAGAGGGAGGGAGAGATAAAAGGACAGAGAGAAATAAGAGGGTAGGGAAATTAAAATATGAAACTGGCTGTTGTGTTTAGTACATTGATGAAAGAGCATTGCTGAACTACATGAGTGGCTTACAGGATGATAGATGTTGGACTCTCAAAGAGTAAAACTTGTTTCTCATATTATGAGAGAGAAATGAGAGATAGGAAATGAGAAAAGTGTGTGACAGGGAGATGGAATGTTTGAGGGCGGTAAGTACAGGGTTGGGGGAGGGGAGGTGTTAGTTCAGCCTGTGATGAGTCGTCACACACACACACACACACACACACACACACACACACACCACACAAACACACACACACACACAGCATCTGTCCCTAACTACCTGGAACCCCCACCCCTACAAATCCCCACCTCTTCCCTGACTACCCCTCCCCCCCCCCCCCACCACCACCACCACGCACACTCTCAAAAATAGGGGTACGTTTGGGGTACATTTTTGTTCTATTAGGTAAAACTTTTGATCCTGTACCCTATAGGGAACACAATTGAGCCAGTAAAGTACTAATATGTACCATTTCGGGACCATTAATGCACCTTTACTAAATACACTTACAAAGGACAAA
Source organism: Alosa pseudoharengus (assembly GCF_046254945.1). NCBI lineage: Eukaryota > Metazoa > Chordata > Actinopteri > Clupeiformes > Clupeidae > Alosa > Alosa pseudoharengus. The sequence continues at coordinate 25,730,881 of NW_027468564.1, read as the reverse complement.
GGGATCATATTTGCCCCCCACCCCCCACCGCACACACACACACACACACACACACACATATGGATATTTTTTCTCTCACTCACACACACACTATAGTTGTGACTGACAGGCCAGGGGACAGGGGTGTAAGGACCAGGGCCCTGTGGGGGCGACAAGCCCCCC